>NC_056726.1:399454245-399591745 GCF_019279795.1 Protopterus annectens | reverse complement strand
GCATGGCTTTAACTTTTGCAGAAAGCACATACACAGCTGCCTATGCATGCAATTGCTTGCCACTCTCACATTCTACTTGGCAGACTTTAGCAATGCAGATTGCGTTTGCACCCTGATTATCTATGCACAAACAGATGTAACTTGCATGCATGTACACTTTGTTAACCATCTCACAAATCTGCTGCTCACAGTGCTATGGAACTGTATATATTATGCTTTCTTACTGGCGTTTATTATCCATTTCCTTTGTATGACATAAAAGTACATGTAGAAACATTGCAAACTGAGGACACATTCTAACTATATGTTATATATACATAATACATACATGTGTTCTCCCCCCCAAGCAGTACAACCCTGGGGTCTCAGTATATTTGTCCACACATATATCAACCACACTACAAGGTGTAATATATAATGTTGTGTGCTCCCTCATGGACAGCACCAGTCAGTGGTGCTGACAACCTTGTTCTGCTAAACTGAAACATCCAACTATGCTCAATAAGGGTACTTCTGTTTTTACACAGCTAGGATTCAACACAGCCTAGTGCTGTTAGGCTATTGGCCTCATATGAACCTATGAATGTATGTGCCTATGCATGCCTCCAAACCTGTTTCCCCCACACATGGCCTGCTGATGCATCTACTATAAGTTCACCTGCAGCCATGTAAAAGTCAGACTTGTGCTGTGGTGCTTCCATAAAGTACTGAGATCTGCAGTCTGTGTACTTAGGTAGGTGTGCTGTTCTCAGAGCAGTCAACTGTGTGTGTGTGTGTGTGTGTGTGTGTGTGTGTGTGTGTGTGTGTGTGTGTGTGTGTGTGTGTGTGTGTGTGTGTGTGTGTGTGTCTACCCAGAAGAACAAGTGTGTATTCTGCAGTTACCACCCCAATCCCATAAATTGACAATATTTTGATAATTGCACCTGCCTGCACATCCATTTCAGGTAGTCCTCCTACCTTCTTCTCTCCAACATGCACTGCTGATGTCATCCACTATAAGCTGACCTGCAGCCATGCAAATATCAGACTTGTGTGGTGATGCTTGCTTAGAGTACTATGTTCTGTAGTCTGTGCACTTAAATAGGCAGGGGTTCTGTTATCATTGTAGTCAACTTGTGTGTGTGTGTGTGTGTGTGTGTGTGTGTGTGTGTGTGTGTGTGTGTGTGTGTGTGTGTGTCTGTGTGTGTGCACATGTGTGTGTGTGTGCCTGTGTGCATGCGTGTGTGTGCGTGTATGTATGTATGTGTGTGTGTGTGTGTGTGTGTGTGTGTGTGTGTGTGTGTGTATGTGTCTGTATCACTACTTAGCAAAGAAGACATGCTATCCTACATTGACATCTCCAAAGGCATGGCTTGCCTGTATTTTCATACTTGCACAAGCCTACACACACATTTCATGCAGCCCTCCAAACATTTTGTCTCCCACATGGCCTGTTGATGTCATCCATTTTAAGCTGACCTGCAGTCATGTTAAAATCAGACTTGTACCATAGTACTTGCATAAAGTACTGAGTTCTATAGTCTGCATACCTTAGATAGGTATGGATTCTGTTCTTACTGCAGTCAATTTTGTATGTGTGTGTGTGTGTCCAGCCAGAAGAACAAGTATGTATCTTCCAGGTACTGCCCCACTCCTATACACTGACACTATTTTGATATTTGCACCTTTCCGCTCATCCATTCTTAGCAGGACTCCTAATCTCTTCTCTCAAACATGCACTGCTGATTTCATCTACTATAAATTGACCTGCAGCCATATAAAAGTCAGACTTATGCTATGGTGCTTGTGTAAAGCACTGAGTTCTGTAGTCTGTGTACTTAGATAAGTAGGAGTTTTGTTCTCACTGCAATAAACTGTGTGTGTATGCGTGTGTGTGTGTGTGTGTATATCTCTACTCAGTAGAGTAGACCTGCTATCCTACAGTTACTTCTTCAATGGCATGGCTTGCCAGTATTTTGATACTTGCACAAGCTTACACATCCATTTTAGGCAAGCCTTCCAATATCTTGTCTCCCACATGGCCTGGTGATGCCATCCACTATAAGTTGACCTACAGCCATATGAAAGTCAGGCTTGTCCTGTGGTGATTGTGCAAAGTACTGTGTTTTGTAGTCTGTGTACTTAGATAGGTAGGGGTTCTATTCTAACTGCAGTCAAGTGAGTCTGTGTGTGTGAGCTGTTACTTGACATTTGAGAGAACATTCTACACCAGCATGTGAGACACTATTTCCATATGTTCAGCAGACAATACTGATGTCATCGGATGTATCAGATTATTGCATATGCAGTCATCCCACCAGGGCATTATCAGACAGTGGCCATGAGTCCAGGCAGATGTCACCTTAGGTTCATAAGAGGTTACTAGGCTATTGGTACTAGGGCCTTTATAAGCCTAACCATGTTATACCCTTATTCCTTTACTGACCAAGTTGTATGGTCTATATTTGCAGTGCAAGTCTATGATCAGCAACAATTGTCCTTATCCAAGAGGGATATAGGTGACACACCCGGGGTAAATTTATGGTCTTCTATCCAGTTGTCTAAGTTACACTTAAATAGGGTCATTGAGGAGCTCTGTTTTATGTGAATTGGGAGTTTGTTCCAGAGGAGTGGCAATCTCTGGAAGACATATCTGTATCATCAGCATATACTGTTAATGTCACACGGTAGGTTATGATCCCTAGAGTGAGTGAATCTTGTCCCATGTGACTTGCAGATGTGCAGCATTTCCATTAGGGCAGGGTCTGAGACTGCTCCGTAGGCCCAGGACAAGTTGTCTCTGAGGAGCCTGTAAGATACAGAGTACACTGACAGGGCCTTCAGTCTATCCATGGAGGTCATGTGTTAAAGGTCCTGAGTTTTGTTGGTGAGAAACCTCTGAGGTCTGTACAACTGCTGCATGTTTCTGGTGAGGTACATACAGAAGGGAGTGTTTTACTCTTCTAGTGGTCTGATGAGGGATGAGTACAGGGGAGTTATAACATTCTTAGCTCTGGATGTTATGCCTTATTTATGAGATGTGCAACAAAGAAGGCCTTCCCTACCACTATGGACACATGGTGATCAAAGTTAAGGTTGCTATCAACCTTTGTTCCAAAATATCTCACCACAGGGTTTGAGCTAAGGGGGTACTGTTAATATTGTAATTTGCAGGGACTTTCCTCTTTGCTGAAAGGGATGATTATGCATTTTTTTTTTTGCATTTAGTTTAAGTCCATGGCTTTAGCACAAATCATTTGCCTGTGTAAGCCCTTTTTGTAGTATATAAACATCATTGGCAGACTCAATGATAGCACCCAGTTTGCAGTCATCTGCAAACGTGGTAAGCCACAGACCATGTATGTTCACCTGGACTTCTAAGAACTAGATTCCAAACAGTAGGGGGCCCAGCACATATTCTTGTGATACACCAGTGGTAACTGGTTTGCTGACAGTGGTGGAATCCCCAACATTGACTGTATGCGTTTTGTTGGTGAGCCAGTTGGTTACCCATGCAGTGACTTATGGGTTAATTACCAGCTGTTTGAGTTTCTCAATGATGCCTAAAAGGGGGATTGTGTCAAAAACCTTGGCTAAATCAAGATAAGCTGTATATACTGTTTTGCCTTCATCCAGGGTTTTAGTGACATTCTTGAAGAAGTCCACCAGGTTTAATAAGCATGATCTACCTTAATGAAGCCAAACTGGGTCAGGTCAAGAGTTTGAAGGTCACCTATGCTTTTCTATACAAAGTCCATGATGATTCTCTCCATGGAATTGCAGATAAGGCTGGTTAGACTTATAAGTCTATAGTTCCCAGTGTCGGTTGATGGACCCCCCTATATGCAAGGGAATTATTGTTGCTGTTTTCCACTCTGCTGAAACAAAGCCAGTACTTTGACTAGGTTAAAGAGAGTGCCAAGTGGTTCCACTAGGTCCTGTCTTCGACCATTTAGTAGGCAGCCCGGGATGTTAACCGGACCCATAGAGGCTGTGTTTTTGGGCATGGAGGGTGTGGGTATCACCTGCTCATTGGAGATACTATGTAGAGGACTGGTGACAGGTATACTTTGGGGGTATGTCTGGTGAAGACAGGGCAGTGAAGTTTGCACCAAATCTGTCTGCTAGCAAGTTGGCGATGTGCTCAGGGTCAGTATGAGTGGTACCATCACACTAGCTCTGCACAAAGCTGGCCCTTCCCTTTTAGCTTTCTGATGTAGCTAAACAATGCTGTGTGATGATCTTTAGCTAGGGATGTTAGTTTAGCTTCATAATTGGCTTTAGAGGGCATTACAATATATGTAATTTGCTTGTTCAAGCTGTGGAGGGTGTCCTTCCTCTGCTGAGTTAGTTCCCTCTTGTTCTTAGACATTAGTTTCTTACACTTGTATAACCTATTTATATTTGATGCACAGCAGAGTGGCTTGTTTTTGCAAGGGCCTTGTTTTGATCCATTCATGTGCAGCTGAGTCTATACATTTGTATAGGTCTTTATAGAAGGCATTTGTGTACACCTCTGTATAGCAGTCAATGTTGCGAGTCATAGCAGGTGGTTTGCAACTATTCATGCCATTGCTTAGGAGACTATAGTTTGCTATAGAGAAATTTTTTATCCTTTTTGCTTTTGGGGGAGGGGGTCAGGTATGATAATTCATTTGAGTGAGACTGAATTATGATCAAACTTTACCAGGGAGGGCAACACATGGGGGTTTGTAGTGCAGAGACCCCCTATATTGGTGACAACTAAGTCTAGAACATTAAAGCCCCCTGTAGGACAACAGGCTATCTATTCCAGATCATTTGCATACACAAAGTCCAGGAACCTTAGGGCAAGCATGTTTGTGCTCATATATGACTCCCAGTCGATGGAAGGATAGTTGCAATCACCCACGACAAGGTGTTTGGCTGTATATTGAATCACTCTAGTAGGTCCAGATAGGCAGAGTAGTTCTTGTGGTTCCTGGTAGGGGACCTATGGCTAATGATGATATGGAAGGGGGTTTTATCTACAGTTAGTTGGACTTGGAGTAGCTCTAGGGAGTCATACTGTTTGACCAGTCTTGAGGTGTATTTGTCTTTAATGAAGATGTATAAATCTCCCCCTTTGGTTCTTTCATGCTCCTTTTGAGGTCTGAATGTGATGAAGGCTTTGTAGTCTTGCATGGCTCGGGGGTTCTCTGTAACCTTGGACCATGTCTCTGTGACTGCACAGACATCAACATCTTCCAAGGTAAGGAGTGCTTCTAGTGAGTGCAGGTTCTGATTTAGACTCCTTGCATTAAGCACCCTAACCTTGAGTTTGTATCTAGTGGATTTTTTGCATCAGGAATTTTGTTGTTATGACATTGCCTAAAAAGGCAGTAGGGAGGAGGCAAGAACCTTTGCCAGTAACCAAAAGCCAAGAGATGACAGGTGAAGACCATCTCTGACAAAGCAGTGTGGCCTGTCAACCATATCTTCCCAGACTGACAGATACTGGATCCCCCAGGATTGACACCAGAAGCTAAATCAATTGTTGAAGTCAATCATGTTTTGTTTATATTGAGGCATCATCCTTAGTGAAGGTAAAATTCTGCTTATATCTAGAGACATACCTGCCTGGGGCACATAATCTGGGAGCTCAGTCATGTCTCTCTTCATATACTCCAGTGAGGTACATCTCAACTCATTCCCTCTAACATGGACTATGGCAAAGTCATAATGGTACTTGTTGTTGAGACACTTGAGTGTGTGCATGATCTGATAGATCCTGGTACCTGACAGGCAGCTGACTGTGACCTTCTTCATGTCCAGCCTGGTGAGGGGGGCATCTGTGGTCTCCCTATGGAGTCGCCTATGACCAAGACATTTGGTTTGAGGTGTGTTGCCTTAAGGGCTTATTGGCTGAGACACTGTTGAGTGTATTATTATGTGTGGTGGATTTCTTTGGGGCTGCAGTGTGTGCAGTAGGTTTGTGCTTGGGAGGTCTCTGATCATTAGGTAGGCTTGTAGTGAGTACCTCCGCATATGTGGGTTTATGTGTTGTGGACTTGTTATGTACAAGAGGTGAAGTATGTGTGCTAACAACCTGTTTGATATCTGGTTTATTGTTATGTGAGAGAACTGATTCCAAATTCTTAGCATAGATACAGCTCTCACATGTTGTATTTGTTTGTTTTAGAAGTGACTGGTTGTCAGTATGCATGAGGCAATTGCTACATTGCCTCAGGATGCCTATGTCAATCAGGCCGACTGGAGAAATTGTGGGAAACTGTTCGTCCATTATGGAAGGTATATACTAAAGTAACTAGGGGGAGTTGGCTAGATGAACCAGGTTTTGCTGTAAGACTAACAAAAAGTGGCTATTCTATGGATTGCTAGGAGTAGACAACTGCATCAATGCTTCAAAATGCACAACTGAGTTGCTCACAGGTTAGCAGAACAATCTCTGAGCATCTCTGGTAAACTGAGTGCAAACCCACCCAAACAAAAAGCTGAAATATAAGTGAAGTTAAAATTTTTAAAAAAGTAAACAAAGGGAAAGCCCAAGACTGAGCCTTATTCCAGCAGTCCCCATATCAGATGGGTCATTGACTGCACATTTCTGCCACAAGCGCATTCTTAATGTAAAATGGCTGGTTTTAGTGCTCAAATTATACCAAACAGTCTAAATTCAGTAAGCCTAAATCTAGCCTATGCTATAAAATGCAGAAGTACTAGAAATTCAAAGTGCAGTAAATTACAGTCATAACAGCAAAAAAAAAAAAAAAAAAAAAAGTTTAAATAAAGCAGCAATTCAGTAGAGTACTCCCAGAAGAGTGTAGACAACAAACTTTACTAGTGTGAAATAACTGGTCTGGTGCCCAAGTGCTTAAACCAGAACAAAGACACTTACAATAGCACAATAAGCCTTCACCAGCAATTCCCAGCTTAGAAGAGTGTAGGCTACACTCTCCTACCACAACAGTTTAGACCACAAACCTTCCTAATGTAAAATAACTGGTTTGAAACCCAAGTGCTTAAACTAAAACAAAGATACTTAGAGCAACAGGCACAATAAGCCTTCAACCAGCAATTCCCAGATCAGAAGGGCAGAGGTGCCCCTCCTCTCCCACAAGAGTGTAGACCACCAACCTTCTTAATGTGAAACAATGGGCCTGAAGCCCAAGTGCTTAAACTAAAACTAAGGGGCTTAGAATAACAGTTACAGTGTAATCCAATAATAGACAGATTACAGTGACATGTCTTTTAATCTATCCACATGCATCATGGCATGGTCGGTAGACCCTGTGTTATCATGATGAGAAAGCCCTGTGGTCTGTCCAGCTGCTGCATGTGTCTGGTGAGGTTCATGCAAAACAGAGCATTATACTGTATTACTGTTCTGATGAATTTGACTATAGTGCTGTTATACAATTCTGAGATCTGAATGTGATGGTATGTCTTATGATGTGCACCATATGTATGTACTGGGAAATCATTAAAAAGAAAATTTAGAAAGTAATGAGACACATTGCAGTTCCTGACTTCACAACCCTTACAAGAGAATACACTAGAAAGTATTGACATGATAATGTTATGTCTGGAACCTTTGGTTCCTCACCCTATTCATGTAAGATTTTTTTTTCCTTTTGTCATGACTGATCTGTATGCACTGAGTGTTGTGCTTCATTTAATAAACCCTATGCATGAGGAACAGTTATGCTGTATTTCAGTTAACTGAACTGTTAGTCCTAAAGGAGAGTATGCATTGATGAATACTTTATATTCATTTTATTAATATTATTATCATGTATGTACTCCATATGAAGCATTCCATCTCACTGAGTATATGTAACGGCTGTGCTGGTTTGATGATCTTGTCTGCCTTAGGTGACATGCTATATACTTTTTGCTTAAGTGCAATGCACTTTATACTTATAATTTTATGTATAGGTGCACTGCAAAACTGCTCTCAGGATGTTAATAATATTTTTCCGGCTCAGTGCACATTTTAGTTCTTCATTTATTTATTTATTTATTTATTTAGTTTTGCTTTTAACTTTTGTATTTCATGTGCACCCATATGCAATTTTATGTGATGCACACTTCAACATCACATAGTCTTGCTCACACACATTGGATTGTGACCATTTTATGTACTATGCGAGTGGATCTGCATCATTTCTGAGTATGTGTTCACCTTCTAGTGTTCAACAAGTCAGTAGGAGTATATCTCAGTGGTACTCAGAAATCATGGAACCATGTGCACTACTTGTTCAGTCTGGTTAATTTTCCTGGCTAAAATATTGTATCTCTGCAGTTTACTGTTCACAGATGTGATTCATGTCTGCTTTCAACATTTGTTTTCTCCTCTTACTAGAAATATTATTTTGCCAATTTTGAACATTAATCCTTGAACACAATTTATATCATCCCTGAAAGAAGAATATTATCAAGCTTATTTCCTTACTGATGATTTTGCATGGGCTAGCCTTTCATTATAACTTATTTAAGCAACATTTCTAAGTCAGGTATAGCTATACTTTAGTATTTTATTTCTTCTGTCTCTGCTAATAGTGGTATCTGCCAAGGAAGATCTTGTTATTCTCAGTTCTTCATGCCCCTCTTTAAAAATTTGAACAACTCAGTATATCTACTATATGTGGGTCTTTGTCTGGTCTTTCTATCACTTTCAGATTTTACTTTGAATATTAAGTAACATCCTCTACAATCTCAGAGTAATGGTTTTGCAAGAGTCTGTAATCTGCTTCTACCTGGGATTCTTTGCCATTGATATATTCATGAAATTTATTACATATGTACAACTGTTAACAGTACCAAATGTGCATCTGTAAATACTCTTTACCCATAGACGGCTACACTGTTCTGTTGGAGCATCACAGCCCCTATACCATTCCAACTGGAATTTACTTGCAAACTAACTTGTTTATTGACATAGTATTTCAGTTCTGGAATATCTATAACTAGTTCATTAAGCATGTCAAACTTCTTTCCTGTTTATAACTCTGTTCCCAAGCTGTATCTTTGTCTATAAGCTTTTTTTAGTTAGTTATTTCAAACACATTAGATAGAAATTTTTCAAAATGCTGTGTCATTCATAAAAAAACTCTATTTCTCTTTGTCTTCTTATCTTGGTATTGGTACATTTCCTTGGATTTTTTGGATCAGGTTTCTAATTCTCTGATGTTAAAATTTGGTCATTGAATTTCTGACATTACTCTGATCTTACATTTGATTTTAGTCTATTCTACATCTGTATTAGCAGTTTGTTGTCATGCCTTTCCTTTGTCTGACCTCACACTATAAACCGTTATTTATGTTTGCAACACCTTACAGTTTTTCAATTACTTTGGTTACAACTCCTTGGAACAGCTCTGCAGATGATGCAATATCAACCCAAAGTCCAAGGAAAGCGTGTGCATTACATGTACACAATCTGGATCTTTGTTCATCTAGCTATATCTGCCATAAAACTGGTCAGTATCTAGTATTGGAAAAGGAACAGCACCTAGCATTTTTTTTCTTGGTCATCAAACTCCTGCCAATTGGATATCTTTGCTATGTTTTTTTTTACTTTATTTTTTGCATTTTATAAAATATCAGTCACAGGAAAGAAAACACAACCTCATTCAATAGCTAATGAGACATCATCACAAAATGTCTATCAAGATCAAGTGCAAAAGTTCAAACTTTTACACGGAGCCACAATATGTTGAGGTCATACTTAAACATTAAAGACTTTATAGATATAATATCTAAAATTCAACACATGAACAGTATTTGTTACAAATGTGAATATTTTTATCCACTAATATGAGACCACTCTCCCCCTTTCGGGCAATAATAACATAGTTATAGTTATTAACAATTAGCAATAGATTAAAAAAGGAAAAAGGTAAAGGGAAAATGCCCAGGTAAACTGAGAGACAGAAAAGGGAAAAATCACCTAGAAAAGTGAAAAAAAAAAGAAAAAGCAAACGGGCAGCACTCACTAATGTGATAGATAATTAGGGTCTGCAATTGCTGGAGCAGGAAATGACATGGAAAGAAAAGTAAACCAGTTGGTGACCCTTCTCTTACCTAGATGTATTCATACTATCCTATACAGATAAGCAGTACTCCTATTTAGAAAAAAATATGCATTTTGCTATTTTAATGGCTTTTTTTTCTATTTTTAACTCAGCTTAATAGAGCACATTTAGGAGCTGCTAAAATGCAATACTAGATTGGGATAGCTGATTTACAACACCTAATAGGTTCATAGGTTCATAGGTTGATACTTGATAATGGCAGCCTTTATGCTACTAGTAGCAAGGTATTTAAGATATCTGTTGCCTGTGACTGGCTTGAGAGGCCATAAATTTCTAGTTTCCTCTGTGCCCCTTTATCCACCTGAAAAATCTTTTTAACTTGATCCAAAAGTGCCCTTTAAAAAGGTTGAATCTTTTGACAAATCCATATAATGTGTTCCCATGGTGGAATGTCATTGGTTTCTAAACAGTGCCAGCATTGCAGGTGACGGTCAATGGCAAAAATTGCTGTCCTATCTGTGGTCAAAAACAGCCTATGAAGGCATTTCAGTGTGAATATTCTCTACTTTGGGGAGAAAGCAATCATTAATGGTTCTTTAAACAAGGCATTCAACTCAGCATCCACCCGAACTGTGAATTGCCTTCCATTTATCATTTGCTTAAACATTTTTTTGCAGATGACACTATAAACTGAGGATAAGACTATAAGCTTGTGACATCTTTGATTTAGGGATGCTATCTATGTAAAGTAAACAAAAAAAAAAAATAACATAATACTGACATATCAGAGAACTAAAAGTCCTATCTAACTGAGCTATCAGAATAGCTACACAAAGCCAAGCATTAACTTGGAAATAGTGAATGAGATGGTGTGCAGGGAGAACATACATCTGAGCCAAGTCCTTCCATGACCATAATAATGAGCATAAAAAGAAAAGAAACATAAGGGACAGTCCTCTATCCCACCATGCACTCATAAGGAAGACTGGTTGAATGTCTAAAATTTAGGTGAGCTGTATAAGGAAGTATATATGTTGCCAGGTTGTTATTGTTACCATGATCCTCCAGTAGTCTATGCACAAAGTAGTGTAGTGTATACAAGTACTGTGAGATTCCTTTACCCCTTAATTTTCTGAAATGCACTATAGCTAATGAGCATAGTAAAAGCATCTTAGAATCACTCATTGACTCATCTACATGAAAATGTGGATGCTTTAACCTAGGGTCTGTGACCTCTGACATTGTATCGGCCCATGTTGTGGATGAATGAGACACAAACATGTCTCCAAAGTATATATGCAGTAACATTGCTATATGTTGATACCAGGCTAGGCAGCCTTATACCACATATGGTTTTTGAGACATAATGGACTGTCTGCACGCCTCTCACAGCATTGGGGTACCAAAAAAATCTTAAAATAGTTCTGCCCATCTTTTCAAAATGGCATAGAGTATTCACATTGGGATCCCCTATAAACTATATAGGAGTTTGGAATACAGCATCACCTTAATGAGGACCAACTTCCGCTCTTGTGTCATGTTCCAAGAACTCCAGTCATGGAGATAGACCTCCAAGATAGTCTCTATTAGCTAAATATTTTTGGTAAATGTAGAAGTTAACAATAAACGAATACCTAAATATGTAATAAGGGCTGTGTCTATCATGATGTCATACTTGGCTTGTGAAGTAGAAGATCAGCCATATTAAGAGTTAGGTATATTTTCTTTGATGAACTAATCTTACAGCTTGAAAAAAAACAGTGCCAACAAGTCCCAACAGTTTGGGAGGGCTTGCAGAAGGGTGACTGTTTGGGATTAATAGAGCATCAGTAAAGAGTGCAACTCCCTCCCCTAACATGTCTTGATGATTCTGTCTAGAAACTGATGGCAAAATATTCCTAAGAGTCACAAGAAATGGTTCCAGGACCAGGATATGCAATAGCAGAAATAAATGATTTCCTTGATGTACCCCGTTATATATACATTTAAAAGTCCGGAAATATAAGGGCCCAGACATACAGTGGCCACTGCATCCTGATAAATTGATCTGATAGATGTTATAAAAAACATTGGAAAGTCATATTGTCTCAGTGTCTGAAAAAAATGTGGCTACTTTATGTAATCAAATGCTTTTTTTCAGCATCAAAAGATAGTACAGTCATTGTAACTTAGTTTATATGTCCTTTTTCAAGCCAAAAAGTATCTCTAAGCATGATGTGGCAGGCTGATGTGCCTTTATAAAGCCAAATTGATCAGTATGTACCATAGAGGGCAACAACATAGAGAAGTAGGCTGCCCAAACACTCATGCAAAGTCTGCTATCTACATTTAACATAGAAATGGGGCAGTAATTTAATGGTTTTGAATGATATTTGCCTGGATTCAGAAATTGATTTATGAGAGATTGCTGCCAAGATGGAGGTAAATTTGCATCACCAAGTATATGTGTGCAGGCAGACCAAAACATATGTAATGCGGCCAGAGGTAGAAGTTTATATATGTCTGAGGGTAAACCATCATCTCTGGTGCTTTGCTAGGTTTCAGGCTATATATAGCCTGACTACGTTTTTGCTTAGTGAATGGCTTTTCTAGAAGTGCTGCTTGGTGTTGGGTTAAATGTGAAGAGAGTGAGGCTAACTTGGTAGGATTAGTCTGCCAATGTGGTGGTGCATCCTGCCTATTGTGATTAGTATATAAGACTTGGTAGTATTTTCTGAAGATTTCAAACATTTAGATTTCATTTACCTTCAGATGACATAATTATACTTCTCCCTGCTTGACTAATGGTATAATTGTTTGCCTATCTTTTGAGTGACATTTCCTGGCTAACCTAAATATGACTGGTATACATACCTCATAGTACTGGAGATGGAGCTTATCTAATGCCATCTCTGTGTTTATTATGGCCTGCATCTTGCCTCTAGCTTCATGCATTTCTTTAGAGAGTTTATTGCTTTTAATGCATGACTGCTGATCTTGCAGTTCTTGTTTTTATGCAGGATACAGACTTGTCAGTTCCAGCATCCATGATTACCAAAGATCAGTAGTACATGATCTAAGATGTATATGCATATACAGTTTAAATGCATCCCATAGAAAATGTATTTGATATTCTTGACCTTTGTGCACCTTTAGAAAATCTTGAGTGAGCTTTGATAATTAATGTTGAAATTTGGTATTGAAGGGGTATAGCCTGCACATTCGGGATGGTGTGTGTGGGGGGGGGGGGGACAGTTCTGGTAAAACTGCAACATATGATTTTGAGATATGAGTATGGACATGGTATCATATTGTATATAGGGCAACATCCAAAGGTTCCTTGTCCAGA
Organism: Protopterus annectens; assembly: GCF_019279795.1. NCBI lineage: Eukaryota > Metazoa > Chordata > Ceratodontiformes > Protopteridae > Protopterus > Protopterus annectens. Next base: position 399,578,425 of record NC_056726.1, on the reverse strand, counting down.
TAAATGTTATCTGTTCTAGTGATAATATGAAAATAGAGAGCATAATGAGTAAAAGAGGGATGCTTCTTTACTGTAGGAATCCAAATCTATCATGTGAATTTCACCTTAGAGGAGATCCTCAACAGTTTATCTGTGGTAGAGTAATTTGCTGCTGTAAAACAATTGAAGTTTTGCATTAATATCAATGATCCTCTTATACTATTCTGAATCTGCCATAATAATCTTTTGGCTGTTTGTATCCCCAGTGAAGGATGTCAGTAAGTCAATATTAATGTTAAAGTTATTCCTGCTATCTGTACAAGTTATGCCAGCTACCTCCTCTCCCATCACTTGAAATGTATCCACAAGATGAACAGAGGTTAGGGAATGCTTCATTAAAACTGAAGCTCCTTTTCTTTTTGCAGAAATATCAGACAAGGAAGTTAGTACCACATAACTGCAGCAGGATAATTTTGGGTTTTCTAAATGTGATATATAAATGGGTTTCTTGGACGTCTACTATTTCCAGGGAATGAGTACTGAACCATTCTCACAGACACGCCATCTTAATTAGAGAGTTGATAAAATTTACATTGACACTAACTAATTTCATCCCCTAATAGTTCCAAAGAGATTATCATGACCACTACTAGTGGGCTACTTAACCAGACTTTAGGACCCCCTGAGTCAAGATGACAGATGCCACAAATAAATAAATAAAATAAAAAGGAAGTCCACAGGTGAAGTAAAGAAAGTCCCTGTAGTTTAATATATGTAATGAATGTAACACTTACAAATAACATATAGTAAAATCTTGGTAAATGCTTAACATGAAAAACAAAATTATTAGCTACAAACAGTAGTACAACTGCAACTAAATACATTTCAAGAAAGTGACTCCCAAGCAATCATAAACCCTAAATTCCCTGGGTGAGGATCATCATTGTATTGGATAGGTACTAATTCATCATTCTTAAACCCACATTTTCAACCTTAAGCAATGGGTAATGCTCTCTTTAATTACTCTATTTAGCTCTTCCTGATTAGCATAAATGCACACGCTGTCATTCCTTACAATAATGATCCTGTTAGTCACAAATTCTGTTGACTGTAATTGCTTTTTTAATGATACATAGGTCCACTTCCTTTGCACAAAATCTGAAATGTCTTTGTGAAAGTTTAACTGATTTGTAATATTTAGGACCATAGTATCATTGGACGTTGCTAGTCTAATGGCCCTAGAGCCTTTTTCAGCTTAGCTATTCATGCCCCAGTTTTTCCAATTATCAATGTCCATGGGTTAGAATGTCTTTTGTATATGCCTGTGACTTAGAGCATCTACAAACTACCCCAGTCCATAAGGGCCACAGGTGACAAGCCAAGGGTGGATTGCCTTTTCCCATCTATTGGGCCAAATTGCATTTGAATAGTCTCAGGGAAGAGCTCTATTCCACATGAATGGGGAGTCTGTTCCAGAGAACGTGTAATTTCTGAGACACATACCTATCCCTCCAACATGTTTTGTTTATGTCACAGATGAGTTTTAGTTCCGTAGACAGGTATTTCTAGTGTTGTTTGTTTTGCAAATGTGTAGAGGATCCATCAGGACTAGATTGAAGAATGACTTGTAGGTTAGGTATAGATCACCCCTCAGTAGTCTATAGGAGACCAAGTACAGGGACAGGCTTTGAGGTAGTCTGCACAGGACATATTTTTTACACCGTGTGTTATTTTAGTGAGAAACCTCAGTGGCTGGTTCAGTTGTTGCAAATGCCTGGTCAGGAACATGCCAAAGGGTGGATTGTACTCAATTTATTGGTCTAATGAGGACTGAATATGGTGAGACTATGATTTCCTTAGATCTGGATGCCATACATTTACTTATAAGTTGTACCATGTAGAACGTTTTCTTACTACCATGAACACATCGTCATTAAAGTTCAGGTTACTATCAACCTGAGTCCCTTACCACAGGATCTACTCTTAGGAGAGTGTTATCAATGTTGTAATTTGCAGGGGTAGTCATCTTCCCGTAGACCATAATTATGCATTCTTTTTGCATTGAGTTTAAGGTCATGGTTCTGGCACCAGCTGTCTGTGTCAGACCTTCATGGCAGATATCTACATCTTTGGGGGTTTCAATGATTGCACCCAACTTGTAGTCATCAGCAAGTCTATTCCAATACATTGTACTGAATTATTGGTATAATGAGGGATAAGTACAGTGGAACTATGATCTCCTTAGAGCTGGATGCCATGCCCTTAATTTAAGTTATGCCATGTAGAAGGGTTTCTTTATCATCATGGACACATGGTGATCAAAGTTCAGGTTACTGTCAACCTGATTTCCCAAGTCCCTTACCACTGGGTCTAGTCTTAAGTGAGTGTTATCAATGTTGCAACTTGCAGGGGTATTCATATTCCCAAATGGTATAATCATGCACTCTTTTACATTGAATTTTAAGCCATGGCTCTGGCACCAGTCATTTGTCTTTACTGGATCCTCCTGGAGGATGCCTACATCTTTGAGGATGTGATTATTGCATCCAACTTGCAGTCATCAGCAAATCTGGCTAACCAAAGGCTCTCTACATTTGGCTTATATTCAATGAAGTATATTCCAAGCATGAGAAGTCCCAATACCAAGCCCTGTGAGACACAACTTTTTAGCAGGTCTCCTCGTAGAGGTAGATTCCCCTACCAAAACATCATGTGTCCTATCTGTGAATCATTTGGCTATCCATTGGGTGACATAGGGATTTATGCATAAATTTGTGAGTTTGTCTGTAATGTGCAAGTGCTGTATTATGTCAAATGCATTTTCCAGGTCATCATATGCAGTATGTGCCATTTTGTCCTCGTCCATGGCTTTAGTGACCTTCTCAAAGAAGTCCACCCAGTTTAGTTGGCATGGCTTGCCTATGGTGAAAATGAACTGTGATGGGTCCAGTGTTTGAAGATTTTCTATATCTTTATCAGGTCCGTAATAATTATTTCCATGGCTTTGCATATAAGACTAGTCAAACTTATGGATACACCTCCACCCCTTGTCGCTTTGCAGTAGCCGGTCTAAAATGAATAGAAGGAATTATAGCCTTGTAGTGCCAGAGTGCCTCCTGTAGCTTTAAACTGTGTCTGAGTAACTGCACAGATGTCAACACACTCCAGGGCGAGGAGTGCTTCCAGGGAGTGTAGCTTCTTGTTGAGACTCCTAGCATAGAGTAGTAACATGTTTAGTATATCTTGTGTATAATTTAGTATGTTGGAAGATTTATCAGATTGGGATCATTTAAAAAAGGTGCTATAGGGGTGGATAACATTTTGGCCAATATCCAAAAGCCTAGTGGGGAAGGATGTAGACCATCCCTAGAAAAGCAGTATGGCTTATTGATCATCGCCTCCCAACCTGACAAATATTGCATCCACTTAGAGTGATACCAGTGACTAAGACAATTGTTAACGTCAATCATCCTCTGTTTATATTGTGGTATCATTCTTGGAGAAGGTGGAATGCTGCTTAATACTAGGCTCATACCTGCCTAGGACACATAATCTAAAAGGTCTATCTTGAATCTCTTCATATCGTCCATGGAGCCATGTCTCAGGCCATTAACACTGACATGGACTATGACAGAGTCATACTGCTACTTGTAGTTCAATGTCCCTAGTGCATGTGCAATCTGGTGGACCCTTGCCCCTGATAGGCAACTGACTGTGATAGTCTCCTTGCTCAGCCTGGGTTATGTAGCAGTTTGTCTTAAGGGCTTAGAGACTGAGACACTGTGAGATGTGGTTGTAGGTGTCCTGGGGAGTGCTGTCTTTGTAGAGTGTTTGGGAGGTTGCTGAGGGTAGTATGTGGGAGGCCTTTGAGGTTTCAGTAGGCTGCATTTAAAAGCCTCAGCATATGTGAATGTATGTGTCTGATCCATAGTAGGTATAGCATGTGTGTTACTTGCAACCTCTTTGGAGATATCAATGTCCGTATGCAAAATCTTTGTCTCCAAATATATAGTGTAATTGCATCTCTCACATACTGTGTCAGCCTGCTTAAGAATAAGGTGATTGTCAGTAAAGATGAGACAATTGCTACATTTTCTCAAGATGCCCATTTCCACCAGGTTAGCTACAGAAACGGTAGGAAAGTGCACAACCATGTCTGTGTATCCTCTTTTTTTTTGTTATCTATGAGGGGTGGGTGGTGCAATCAAGGTTTAGAGTTGGTGTGCTGGGAGACGAGGTCTGGGATTAATGTGAAACAACAAACTTGGGGTAATGCTTTTCAGTGGGCAAACTAGCTGATCTACACTCAGCTATATACTTGCAACAATATCAGAGGAAATGTTATATGGACAATTACAACTTTAGGTGCCTGCTTTTATATAAGGCACTGTAAACCACTGCTGCACAGCTCTCCAGAGGTTATGAGAGATGAGTTAGAGAGGAAGCCAATAAGTAAACAGTACAAATGCAGTATAAGTGCATATATATATATATATATATATATATATATATATATATATATATATATATATATATATAAGGCCCCAAACCAACTAAAATACAAACAGTTAAAAGCAGTAGAAATTAAATAAATGAGGTTCAGATCCTTCAGCAACTCATAATACTCTCACTACTGTGAGAGATATTACAAGACCAAGGTCCCAGACTAAGTTAATAATGAAAACAGCTGACTTTTGGTTAAAACAAGGAAATACATAATTCAGATTAACACTGAACATTTCAGTATGCACCAGTTGATACTGGATTATATGAAACAGGGGATAACTTGAGTTGTAAAACTCTAATGAGAGTGCCTTATCAGGTGAGCTATTAGTGTCCAGTAGATACAGCAATGGGAGGGGGCGGCCACGGTGGTGCAGCGGTTAGCATTGCCACCTCACAGCAAGAGGTTCTCCGGTTCAATTCTCAGCTGGGGTGCCTTCTGTGTGAAGACTGCATGTCCTCCCTGTGGTCGTGTGGGTTTCCTCCTGGTGCTCTGTTTTCCTCCCACATCCCAAAAACATGCAGTAGTTGGACTGGACACTCTAAATTGGCCTTAGGTGTGAGTGCGTGCATGTGTGTGTGCCTTCTCTGGAAGGTTGGGTGCCAGGCTAGCAACTCGACACCATAAAACTCCACTGCCTATCATGAGCGGACAGATGATCCACTGTGGCAAACCCTAACCAGGAAAAGCCAGAAGAAAAAGAAGATACAGCAATGGGAGGGACTTCCAAACTCTCATTTACAGTAGAGGCAGGCAGCCTAAAAGGCAACAAATTTAAAAGCACAAGAGTTGGGCATGTGGGTGGGAAAATTACAAAAATGAATGCATCAATCAATGAATGCAAAAGGAATGTTTGCTAACTGACCCTAGCCAACAAGTTTTAAGACTTCAAGAAAAAAAACTTTGGAGTAAAACAAAGTTTAAAATACAACAAACTGCAATATAATAACACAAAAATCAAAAACTAATGGAAATATCTAAACCTTAAATGAAGAAAATACAAAAATTAATTCAGTCAAGTAGCAGTTTTAAACTCAAGAGTCTTTCTCTCTCGGTCTTTGTTTTTATTCTATGATTTTTTTAAACATTCTTGGCATCTTAAAAGATAAACCACCTAAAATATCAGGAAAATTATATTTTCTAAGTGCAACTGTTTAAAAACAAAGTCTGAACTGACTGGGCTGGATTCCAAAAGAAAGTTGCAGACAGCACAGTGTGCCATGGGAAGAAGTTGGCATGTCAGTGATAGACGTGATTCTATAACAGATGTAAAGACAAAGCAAATAATAATTTTTTCAGAGTAGAATACTTGCAGACTGCACATGTCTGCTGGATTCCAAAACACAATGTGTGCACCTAATGTAAATAAAGTGTGCCAGAGTGGTATGACAAATATTTTAGTGAAGCGCTTAGTGGAGACCTTTTAATCTCACTTTCCTCTCTACTTCTTTCCATGAATTCCTAAGTAATACTGTAGAGTCTACAAAGTATTACTAAAATAAAAAAAGTAAGATGCATTCAATGCATTAGAACAGGCTTGGGTACTGGAAGTCATACAAGAGCACAATCTGCAAACACATCCCAAGAGGCAGGCTACAGTTAAGCCAACTCTCTGACCAGGAAATAATAGATAGATACAGGCTAGATAGAGAGCTAGTGCAAGCTGTTTGCAGGATGCGTGCATCTCACATGTCTTCATGGTTTCTGTCTGCCAGTCCCAGTAAACAAAAAAAAGTGTGCCTGAGTCTGGGTGTACTGGCTTCAGGGACATTCCAGCAGCATGTGGATGATGTTGTATGAGTGTCCCAGACAGCTGCCAGTCATATTCTAGGACAGTTCATCAATTTCCCCACAACAACCATGGAGTGCAGAACTGTCATGGTACAGTTCTATGCCATTGCCAACTTCTTCTGTGTCTTTGGTGCAACTGACTGCACCCACATCCCAATCAAAACCCCAGTGGTATCTGTTGCTAAAACATTACATCAATAAAAAGGGGTGGCCATCACTCAATCGTCAGGTTGTATACTCTGCATAAGGCCTCATTATCAAATATCATGGCAATATAACCTGGTAATGTACTTGATGCAGCAATATGGTGAGAAAGTGGTATGAGGGATGCTTTCCATCATAGTGAAAATCCTGAGGGGATTCTACTCAGCAATAGAAGACTACAATTATGATGTAATCTAAAGCAAGACAACTACATATGTGTCTTTTCATCCTACAAACTGGTGATTGTGTTTATTCACTGAAGCCTTGGCTTATGAGTTCATCAAGAGACCCATCAACCACAATATGAGCTGCAACACCTTATACACCTATTTTGTGCTTGAGAAGTGATCACATCTGGGTGGCTGCAGAATAACATTCATTACAGGACTGCTATAGTCAAACTGCGGTGGTGGTGCTGTGGTAGCATTGTCACCTCACAGTAAGATGTTGTCCTGTTTGATTCTCAGCTAGAGCATCTTCTGTGTGGAGACATGTGTGAATGGGCGTACCTTCGTTGAAGGTTGTGCATCAGGGCTGGCAACTCGGCATGTAAAAATCTACTGCCAGTCATTAGCGGACCGGAGTTCCACTGTGGCAACCCCTAACCGGGAAAAGCTGAAAGATACAACAACAGGACTGCTGTAGGCAAGGTACATTGCCAAAGGCAGCCATACTGGCATATGTGTGGCATGCCTAAGGTATGCAAAACAGAAGGTCTTGTTGGGCAGGCAGGATGTCATCATGCATACAATTACTGTGTGTAGGTGGCAGTATCACTGACAATAACTAAATAAATGTAGGATTGTTCATTGGGGTGATGTACCTTTACCAAAATAACCTGACTGTAAAGTTCTACAATGACACTGAGATACATTACACATGTCATAGTGCTGTATAAAACTGTAGTATAATACCTTATTCGGCAGACATCAGCTGCAATAGTAAGAACATGGCAAAGACTGACAACAAAGCTAAATACCTGAAAAGGCACATGCAAGTATTACAGGACATGCCTGACCAGGACTGTCAGACATAAGGAAACTTATAATGCATAGGTGGGCACAACAACATGAGTCACCCAGGTGAAAAATATGTACAATTCAACAAAGCATTAATGACAAGCATTACACAGCAGCCTTAACAAATGCAGAAATTTACTGGTTGCATAGATATAGGCCTGTCTATAAGCAGGTATGTACGAAAAGCACACGTGGAAAGTACTCTTCAGCAAGAGGGCATCAAAGGTGAATATGTAAACATAGGTGCACATTGTGCTGACAGGGTGTTATGTACAGTACCAGAATAAAATGCCACAAGTATCACCAGTATATACAATGAAGTATACCTGTGCATGCAGTAATGGCAGAGAAGTATCACTGGTTTGTGCAATGAAGTATACCTATGCATGCAGTAATGGCAGAGAAGTATCACTGGTATGTACAGTGAAGTGCACCTGTGCATGCAGTAATGGCAGGCAAGCATCACTGGTATGCACAATTATGTATACCTGTGCATGCAGTAATGGCAGACAAGTATCACTGGTATGTACAATGAAGTATACCTATACAACAATGAAATGTTTAATCTATAAAATAATGCCATAAGAAAAAGGTAATATGCTGATGAAATGCTTGTTATATGTCAGCTAGCAAGAACTGCTAAAGTGTAAGCAAGGGGACTGTCACATTCAGCAGTGCAGTTGTCAGTATACTATAACAATGACAAATACAATGTAACACAACATGAAGATATTTGCTTCAGTCAGATAAATGAGTAGAAAAAGCCTGTGGCTTCAGACAATCAAGAAACCACTAACATGTAGAGTAGGCAGTGGTCAGCAAAGTGGTCATCACTGACACAGGGTTAGAATGACATAACAGGTTACACATTTGATCAACTGCCAGTGTTACACTAATGTAGTCTAGGACACCCCTGCTGACAGCTCACACCACTGTCTTGGTTGCCCCTGCCATGTCCAGAAATGCTATACCAATGGTGCTGTACTGAGGAGCTGGATGTGGTGAAAGTAACAGGTTGAAACACAATGTGAGTATGGACAGTACTGCAACATGACTGTCTGGATGTACATGGTTCTGATTAGGTCGAACAACAGAAGATGTTCCTGCATGTTGCAACAGAATCATTATTGCTGCTGGACTCAGTTTGGGGCTGCGGGTCATGGTCATCATCAAGACAGATATCTGATGCCTCTACATCTTCAGAATGGCTGGCCACATTATCCTCTCAATCAAAGGCTATATTATGAACCACAATGCTGTGCCCTTCCAGGATGAAAAATGTTGAACCCAACGGAGTGTCTTGTGTGCCATTGATAGTTCTATCAGACTAATGAACATCACATCCCACCTCAAGATCAGTGACAGGCTTGTACAGGAGGCAGGAAGTGGACATACAGACAGGTGATACATGTCATGTACATAAACAGAGGGCAAAAAGAAGGAAGTATGACTGAAATAAATTGACCACTATACATTGACTAATTATGTTAATAAGGCTTACCTGGTCACCATAGTCATGGGCAGTACAATGCTCCCAGAAAGCAGTGGAAAGCCATATTAATCATACATCAAATAAATCTAAAAATCAATGTAAAACCACACATACATAATGACATACCTGACATGTCCTCCTCGAACTTCACCTCTGGTGGTGAGAGTAGAAATGTCTCTGTGGTGTAAAAAGAGACACATACACAACAACTCAGAAGGAAGCATGTATATGTCATCATGTTGCATTGAAACTGGTACATGAAACACAGCAAAGAATGGATACACATACTAGAGGGCTGACATTAATGTCCAGAAGGAAAGTGTCCTATGCAGGTGAACAAAACAACATTACACATACAGGTTACTGTGATACATAAGGATAGAGCAATATTGCAACTATATAGACTGTCTCACCAGTTCTGTGATCCTCAGAGCAGGCTACTGCTCATCTGTGTCATGTAGGTTAAAGTAGAACACTAACAACAAGTGAGAATCTAGCACTCTTAAGATTAGGCAGTGGCAAGCAAAGGATGCATGTCACCTTAACTGATACAGAGACAGGTATCTGATGTGTGACAATGATGGGCAGCTGTTAATGGACCTGTACAATTGAATAGAGCATCGGTTCAAATGGTACTTACACTGTCATCTAAACAGTGTACATTTGATAGAACATACAAGCAATCTTACAGCATGTTACAGAACCATGAAACAATGACAGACACTTGCAATTAAACCATGATAAAGGACAAATTATTATCCCAGGGATAAAAATTCAAAGGGGGGTATTCCATCTCGTGACTTTTTCTCCTATGTCTGCCCATTCTATATTTTTGTTCTTGGTTAAGCTAACATGTGGTAATCGATTAGATTTATAAAGTGTAAAGAACTCCTGGGGCAATGAACAGCTGGCTACACTGTTCCCTTCTGTGTCCCAGTACAGGTTAAGTAATATCAATCTATTTGCATGATTTTTAAACAATTCTTGCTCATATTCCTTATCAGGTCCTGGTGTGTTACAATAATCTGGGTACAGTGCAACAGGTGTTGCTTATCAATGTCAAGGGAGGGGAACTTGATGATGGCTACATTCATTAATTCTTCGGTCACAGTCCCTGGACCAGTCGTAACCAAGTCCTGGCTGTACCAATAAAACATTTCACCCTCCGATTGCACTGCAAAGGTATCAAATTGTCGCTGTGCTTCCATCCCCTGCATGGTTGGGACTACTGCTATACCAAATAGTTGCATGAGGTCTCTGCCCAAGAGGTTTACTGGGCATTTTACAGAAACAACAATTTTGCTTTTCTGTGTCAATCCTGAAACTGGATCAGTTATTGCAATGTTACGGGAGAGGGGCTCCCGATACAGCTGTCCATTAGCTGCTTTTACCAGTATGTAATCAGGTGACTCTGTGTTTTCTGGCAGTTTGGAGGGATGTATCAGGGTTCATGATGCCCCTGAGTCACACAAGAATTTGACTTCCCTCCCTTCTACCAAGAGTGTAACTTCTGGTTTCGTGTCTGCTAAATAGAGCTCCAAGCTCAATAAAGCTAGGTCTAATATTTCATTTCTTCACTGTCACTAACTTCTTGCACTTCCTCTGTCTCTTTTGTCACATCCTCTACTCCCTCTATCACATTCTCATTTGTCCTTTCTTCACTATCCCCTTCTAGTGATTCCTGACTTCCATATAGTCAGTCTTCACCCTCCTTGTCTTCCGTGGTTGCCTTCTTATTTTTCCTGCAATCCTTTGCCAAGTGTCCCTTTTTACCGCATTTAAAACATTCACCCCTTTTCTTTCGCCCTTCAAAGTCTTCTGATAGCTGATCAGATTGTTTGTTTCCCTGGGCATTTTTTTTGCCCTTTTTCCCGGACTGTACTACATAAACTTCTGCTCCATCTTCTACAGAAAATACTTGAGCTTTCTTTTTCTTTTTGCTATTAAAATGCCTTTCAGCATGCCTAGCATATTCAAGTAATGACTGTAACCTGCTTGTACGATGGTCTACCATGTCTTTTGTAATAAAACTGCTTATAGGTGCAATACTGCCCTTTAAAAATGCATTCTTCAACTGCTGTTCATATGGGGAATCTTGTGTTTGATCTTCAAGAACCTGCATTCCACAGTGGTTATTAAAACATTCTAATAATCTGGCATAATACTGGTCAATAGTTTCACCTTCTTGTTGGCTGCATTGATTAATGCAAGTCCAGTCTGTCCTAGGCTTCCATTTTTCAGAGATCCGGTCTGTAAGACCTTTTACTCTGTTGTCTAATTCTGCGCTGCTATGTGGGAGGGGTCTTTGTGCAGTGTCACGGGGATTCCAGTTGCCACTAATCATGTGCCAATCTGGCCCCACAATTTGTCTAACTACTTTGTCTACGTCTTCTCCGTTTAGGTTATAACTCAGCCTCATTCCTTGCAAATCTTCTGAGAATTTTCTAAAATTAACTTTTGGGTGGGGAATTCCCTCAGTGGCTTTCCGGATATCTTCCGGAGTCCAAGGTCTATACACCAAAATAGTTGGATCCTGATTATCTTGTCCTGCCTGAGGATTGGGTACTTCTATAAGTGGGCATATTTCTTCTTCACTCAGAGATCATGAATTCTTAACCATTTGATATAACTCGATGTCTTCTTTTGAGTTACCTGCCCTTGTTCAACCTGTTTGACCTGGTCCCGATGGGATCTCTAATCTACGGTTTTATTTTCATAATGCCTCTTTCTTCAGTGACCACAGGATATCGTGGGGGTGGACTAACCTGTTCACTCGCTTCATATTCTGGTAAGGGAGGTGGAGGTGCTGATGCTATTACTAAGTTATTGTTCTCCTTGTCTAAAAACATTGTTTTTGAATCTTTGTTCTTTTGTTCCCTACGGTTTACTTCCTCAATCCACCTGTGTGCCTGAGGAATTCCTAATTTACGTTGCTTTTTTACCCGACCTTTGGAATCGGTTTTGAGCTGTTTGAAAAGTTTGATAAGCGAGGATTTTTCTAATTTTCCATCAAATTCATATTTATTAACCCATTTTGAATAATATTTAATATTGTCGGCACGCTGCGACTGCATGCATTTTGCGTCTTCTGTTAACGGTGGATTTTGGGGTCTTTTTGTGCAATTATTACCCATTTTGTTCTACTCTTTTGATTGTTACATAACTTCTCTTATTTTTAACATGGTACCATGGATTTTGTTATAGTCTCTTCAGAATGCCTACTTATTCTGTTTCTCCTGATCTATGACAAGACAGTAATCTTTTTTGTCCGTAACTTGTAAGCAAAAATACAGTCCTGACAAAAACAATACAAATCTGGTCCCTGATCTAAAACAGAAAACAGGAAAAAGTAGATTCACCTTACCTGAGCCTATGTGATTGATCATCTGATTCGCGGAGACCCGTCCTTCAGTCGCAGATCAGAAAGTGGCTGGCCACTATTGAACAACAATTTAGTCAGAAGGCTTTTCAGATAAGAAGAACCGATTTGGTTTCTTCCCCGTATGGTTTCAATCACCTGGCCCATCTGATCCGAGGTGAAGAGAGGGTTCCGGTCCAAAGGACCAATCTGTCAAAGGAAAAAACTTCAAAGACCAATTCATGTAAGGTTCAAGCAAGGTGCCCTTTATTAACTTGCAGCAAGGAGACAAAGCATGCTGGCAGAATGGTTTGTCCGGACATTAATAATTAGTATGGTATTTTTATACAATTCTTTCCATGTTACACAGAAATGTTACTTCTATTGCTGATGTAGTTAGACACAGCTTTCTGTATTGTTCTACAGAAAATGTTACTAGACTAATTGCTGACTAGTTGAGAATAACTGCTGATTTACAAAACATTTGAGAAAAACAACCTGGCCTTGGGGCTTATTTTAGCCCACCACAAACTTTCAGTTCTTCAATTGTAATCCAAAAACTCCAAGGAAAGGGTGCCACAGAACCAGGAACCAATAAAACCACAACAGGCACCCAAAGAGGCAGAAGGTAATAATAAAACACGAGCCTGTAGGTGTAAACAGAAGCAGGTTTAATCACATAAACACCACACAATACAAAGCGTTTTCATCCACCAGACTTCTTCAGATGTAAAATGAAAGAATGAAGGCTGTGCCTGCTTATATACCTCTCCCAATCTAATTAGTAGTTAAAACAATTGTTTAATTGACACCATTTAAATCCTGTAACTAAAATATTCATGACAACCTACCAACTTTCCACAAATACAGATGAAAGTAGATAAAAACATGCACATTTTTTAAAAGAACTTTAAAATAAATATATAAATACTAAAACCATCACAATGTGTTGGACAGATAAATAAACTTGAATCAAAAACCAACAAAAGGAACTTGCAAAACAATATATATACTTATTTTATAGTTTTGCAGCTCTCATTTTTAAAATAGGCGCAATGGATATGTATTCATTCAGCCCTGGGAATCTATTGGCTTCCAATAACAACTGCCAAAATATTTCTCTCACCTCTATCCTATTTTCCCATGCCCCCCCCCCTCACATCACATTGCACCTTCTCTACAACAAAGAAGCCCCATTTTGCTTGGGGACATGTCAGTGTATGTTTAAACAAGGCATTTTTAATATCTTCGACTCTAATAGCATATAAATGCTCATAAATCCTCCTTTTGAGTTTACGAGTAGTTTTTCCAATGTAAAATGCACCACAGGTTTTACATAGGGCCAAATAAATCAAGCCTTCACTATTACCATTGGAAAAACTACTACTCTGAATCTGATGGTCTCTTGACAGGATGTATACAGAATCCTGTCTAAGTATATATGGGCATTGGGCACATGCCCCACATTTGTAGGTTCCCAATTTCTTACATGAAACAATAGAACCATTATGCTCCAGCAAATCTTTGAGGTTCCTGCCTTTTTTATATGTGAATCCTAGGGTGTTGGTAAACAAAACATCCAACTCTGAATAACACCTAAACCTGCTCCAGTGTTGAGTAATAATGTTTTTAACCCTAGAGGTATTCTTATTATAAAACATCACATAGTTACCCCCAAGGTTTCTTGATTTCATCCCTGGTAACATTACCCCTGGTTGTTGTGTGGTACTCTGCACATTTATTGGTACTATCACACTTGTATCTCCTGTTCCCAAAATAGGGGCAAACCTATCCTTTCTCCCATTCTTTACTTCCTCCAAAACCTCATCAATTAAATAGTTAGGATACTTCCTAGATATAAACATTTCTTTGACTCTCTGACTTTCGTCTTCGAAGTCCGAGTCCAAAGAGGTCATCCTACAACTACGGACAAATTGTCCCTTGATAATACTTCTCTTCTGTTTAAATGGATGGGAACTAGTGAAATATAGGTATGAGTTAGAAAAGGTTTCCTTTCTATATACATTAGATGTAAACTGCTGCCCTAGGATGTCTTTTTTAATAGTGACGTCCAGAAAGTTCATATAGTCATGTGTAATATGGGAAGTAAATTTCAAAAAATTAGTGGTATGGTTTAGATAGTCTATGAATTCTGTTAACTTTCCATACTACCTTTCCAAAAAATGCAAATATCATCCAGGTAACGCTTGTAATATACCCAATATTGTGCATATTCAGACTAGAACACAAACTTCTCTTCCCAAACCATGAGCACAATGTTGGCATAAGTAGGGGCACAACTTTCCCCCATGGCCACTCCCTGGATCTGTTTAAACAACTCACCCTCAAAAAATATAAAGTTGTGTTTCAATACCAAATCCATCAACTCTGTATAAACCAGAAAAGTATTGTGGTCAAGTTTTCCATGTTGGTGAATGGCATCCTGGAACCATTCTGACCCTGTAGAATGTGGAATCACATTAAATAAACCCTGAATATCAAGGGTTACAAATATTAAGGAATCTGAATACATGTTACTATTAATGCTTCTCAAAAATTCCCAGGAGTCCTTAAGTATACCATTGGCCCTAACCCAAATATCTTTTAATTTTATATCTAAAAATTTGGCCAACAGATGGGTTTTAGAGCCATTGGCTGCCACAATGGGTCTCAGGGGTGGATCCTCCACACTTTTATGTACCTTGGGTATCCCGAAAATAGCAGGGATACGGGGTCTGTCCACATTGAGATACTTAAAAGTGTCCTTGTTTATAAAATTGTCATTCAGCATGTCCTGTAAAACCAAATCAATCTTGCGGTATGCTAAGTTAATCCCATTCTTGGATACCCTAACATACCTGTTGGTATCATTAAGCATATCCATCATCTTATTGGAATACAAAATACTGTCCATGAAGACCACCCCTCCACCTTTATCGGGTTGCATCACTCTCAGGTATCTATTTTCTTGAATGGATTTGAGAAGTACCTTTTCTTCTCTAGTCATGTTAAATTTACCATGCCATCCACCCCTATAAACATTCCGGATTTCTTCTTCAACCACCCTTTCAAAATTTTTTAGCTGGGGGTGTATAGGGGGATTATAGGTACTAGGTCTTCTAATACCACTATTAATACCACCATCCTGTTGCCCCTGAAACATAATATCTAAATTATTTTTCCTTAGAAAAATCCTCAAGTCTATTAAGCTGTCCACTAAATTACCCCCTGTAGAGGGGATGAATTTAAAACCTTTTGAAAATAAAAGAAAATGTTTCCTGTCAATCTCCTCACTACTGTAATTGTAAATTTTGAAGTCATGTAGGGTGTGACATGGTCCATCCACAGTAATATTCCCTGTACTCCATTGGTCCAACATGTTGGCTAGTCCCCCTTCCTGGCTACCACTCTTATTTATCTCATGCCGTTTGGGGGACCCCTGTAAAAATACCGCACACGGGATTTGTGCCTTAACCTATCTGATCTCCTAAGTTCAGGGAATTCAATATTGTTTGAATCCTGATGTTCCTCCATCCCTGAATCACTGTACATCACTCTATGATCCATAGAGTCCCAGGCATTGTGTCCTCCTGGGGGAAAAGAAGAGGAATAAGTACTGTGTTGTGGTCCAGATTTATCAAAAAAATATTTTTTCAACCAAATTTGTCATTCTTAGGGTACAGGTATGCTTTTTTCTGTCTGTAATCCCTCAAATCCCTATCTATTTTACCACACTTCCTTTTAAAAAATAACATGACATTTTTCTTCCACCTGTTGCTTAATAATAAAATATTTTCTCTTCTCATTTTCAGCAGAAAACATAAGATCATTGGTCACTACTTCATTAATGATAAGATCATTGGTCATTACTTCATTAATGTATTCTATCTCCTGATATACTTGCCCCATAATCCTTTCATTTTGTTTAATCAGGGCTTTCATGACTTCAAAACCACTACGGTCAAAAATACTCAACAATTCTTCGTGAAAGGGGGAGCCTTCCACTACATTGTTCGGAAACTTATAAAAACGCAATCCTTTGGGTACTATACCCCTTTTAATACAGTCATGCAAGTAACAGTTGTCAATACCCAGAGTTTTATGTTTGTAAATTAAATCAGTGAGTTTTTAATATTGGCTCTATAAGACACTTCACTGTCTTTCTCAGCATCCCGGTCATTAAATATAAAGTTATTATCAGTACCTTGGTGACTGGAAAAAGACTTGTAACTAACAAGCCATGAAGCCAAAGAGGAAGAATCCGTCCACTCATGCACTCCATTGTCACCATTAGCCATACTATCAGACATTTCCACAGGAGCATGTCCCTGAACACCACGTTCCCTTAAAAGGGAGGACTTTCCATTCGCACCTTGGTTCTGGGAATTCAATGCCAAATGATTGTAACAAAATTTATTTGCAGCTCCCTTCTGTAATGCAGCCTCACCTCTAGTGCCCCTCGATGGCAAACTGGAAGAAGTTGCAGTTACTTCCTCTACAGGCACATCAGCCTGTCTGCGATCCAAATCAGCTTCCTGATTGCATGCAGGAGTGGAAATGCAATCCTTCCTGTGGGTAGGCCTCATTGGGTTGATATCAAAAGAATTGTCTTTCCCTCGCTGAGAGTTACCAGTCATAAGTGAAATCAATTGGGTAAGCTGCCCCTCCACATGAGACAGGCGCAAATCCAGGTCAGTACCTTGAACTGCTTCCCCATCCTGGAAGCTAGCCTCTGCCTCAGATACCTCCATGTAACAAGTAATCCAAAAACTCCAAGGAAAGGGTGCCACAGAACCAGGAACCAATAAAATCACAACAGGCACCCAAAGAGGCAGAAGGTAATAATAAAACATGAGCCTGTAGGTGTAAGCAGCAGCAGGTTTAATCACATAAATGCCACACAATGCAAAGCGTTTTCGTCCACCAGACTTCCTCAGATGTAAAATGAAAGAATGAAGGCTGTGCCTGCTTATATACCCCTCCCAATATAATTAGTAGTTAAAACAATTGTTTGACACCAATTAAATCCTGTAACTAAAATATTCATGACAACCTACCAACTTTCCACAAATACAGAAGAAAGTAGATAAAAACATGCACATTTTTTTAAAAGAACTTTAAAATAAATATATAAATACTAAAACCATCACAATGTGTTGGACAGATAAATAAACTTGAATCAAAAACCAACAAAAGGAACTTGCAAAACAATATATATACTTATTTTATAGTTTTGCAGCTCTCATTTTTAAAAATAGGCACAATGGATATGTATTCATTCAGCCCTGTGAATCTATTGGCTTCCAATAACAACTGCCAAAATATTTCTCTCACCTCTATCCTATTTTCCCACGGGCCCCCCCCCCACATCACATTGCACCTTCTCTACAAGAAAGAAGCCCCATTTTGCTTGGGGACATGTCAGTGTATGTTACTAGACTAATTGCTGACTAGTTGAGAATAACTGCTGATTTACAAAACATTTGAGAAAAACAACCTGGCCTTGGGGCTTATTTTAGCCCACTACAAACTTTCAATTCTTCAATTGTGCAGTTCTAATATATGTGTTACATGTTGCCTAGATTCAAGGTACATTTCTAGCTTAGGTACAAGTAATGCTGACTACGGTTTATACTTTCAAGCATCCATTGTGCTCCTTATCAAAGTTTCTAACAGCAGTGTACTTTATCATGGCATAAGCAGAAAATCAATAACTCTTTGTTAAGTCTCATGACACTAGTAGAAATGAAATACTTCTTGTTATTTGCTGGCATTAGCAGAAATAGAATGCTTCTTGTTAAGTTTCTAATAGCTGTGCAGATTCATGCAGTGTGAACAGAATAAATGTATTAACCCTTTTAAACCTCGAATGCTTAATACATATTATTAATACATATTTTTCTAACAAGAAGTCTACAAGCAAAGAAGAGTAGCAGTGCTAAAACAGAATGCATCCTCACATTTTGGTGAGTGCCTTCACGAGGTGGAACCTGTTTTTCACAAAATCTCACCAAGGCGACATTGATATATAGATTGCACCTATATAGCATATATCATAGATAGAAGTAAGTCAGAAACAAAAAAAGATAGCTGGGTGCAGTCCCAGGATAAAAAAAGTGCCTAATCCTGGTAGGTACACTAGTGCCAGGACTGGAAAAAATGACAGTGTAGTATCCTCAAAGTCCCAAAACATTCCTATAATGCAGCCAGACCTGGCCCAGTGGGAGGATGGTCCCCCTGTTGTAGAAGGAAGTAGAAGTCCACAAAAATCACAAATACTGATATGCCAAAGAAGAGCCATAAAGACGATAGAGTGGACTATTGAGGATAAGAAAGCAATTATGTATTGTTACTATATGCAAAAAAAACAGAATTTCCAGGCAGAGGATATACAAAGAGATTAAGAGATAAATTACAGAAAATAAAAATACTTTTACAGGAAAAACTGTCAGAAGCTTCAAATAAAAATGATTTTTGAAAAACAGTATATAGATCAAGAAACTTTGATCTGTTTGGAAAAAGAAGTAGCTGAGGAAGTGCAAAAATGTAAACAACAAAACCTAGACTTTTTGAAAAGTATAAAAAAGAAATATGGACATGGGAAAGAAAGAGAGATTTGATATGGTGTAATATTTATGCAAAGGAGAAAGCCAAGTTAATTAATACAGAGAAGGTAGTTACAAAAATATTCAAAGAGAAATACAGGCAAAGGCATTCAGATATAGAACATTTCACAATAAAAAAATTAATATCACAAAGACGGAATGTGGAAAAGAAGATTAGTAAAGCAGAAGTTAAAGAAATAGAAGTTGATGTTATGGAGTGTCTGCGAAGTGAAGGATTTAATATAGAAAGTCTAACACAGACTACATCACAGCATGACGGAGTGAGTCCCTAAAGTAAGGAGAAGCAGGAAGATCGTGAGACATCTGAAGGAGGAATATGGTCATAGGAAAGAAAAAAGAGATTTAATATGGCCCAATATTTATGAAAAGGAGAAAGCAAAACTAACCAACACAAAAAGAGCAGAACCAAAGATATTTGAAGAGAAATACAGGCAAAGGAATCCAAATATGGAAAACTGCACAATACAAAAAAATAGGAAGACAGAGAGGAAAAGCAGAAAAGGAGATCAGTAATGGAGAAGTCAAAGAAATAGAAACGGAGGTTATGGAACACCTGCAAAGTGAAGGATTTAGTGTAGAAAATCTAATGCAGAAAGCACCACAACAGGACAGAGCAATGGATATCCAAATTAAGGGGAAACCAGTGGAACAGGAAACAATTGGTCACTTGCCATATCAAGATATTTTGAAGCCTTCCACAGGAAAACAGTATAAAAGTTTGTTTGAAGCTAGACAGCAAAAGAAGGAACAGGAGACTGTAGAAACTCTGATGCAGTCAATGTTGAGGAGTGATAGGCCAGTGAGTTCTTATATGATGAGTAATGGATGGCACAGGATGAAATTGAAAGAGAAGATGCCACAGGAAGATGATATAGAACTTTCTATTGAATGCCCACAGGAAGTGGAAAACAAAGGATGTGCCTTCAGTCTGGAAGAAAATGAACTAAGGGAAGAGTTGCTTGATTTAATTGACATCAATAGATATATTAAAATCAATGAAAGAAACAGAATGCAGAAGGTTAATAAAGCCCCAAAAGTCAGAAATCTGATAAAACAAATGAGCACAGTAATTAGGATATGTCCATAGAGATCTATGCAATATAACAGAAGTGAACAGGATATGTTACTGTGCAGCTAACTTGATAACTGATAAAGTTATACCACAAGAACACTCTGGTTAACAAAGTTCACAGATGACTGCAAACTGGGAGCCATTATTGAATCCCCAGATGATGTGGATACTCTACAAAACGGCCTTACAGAAACAGATGCTTGATGCCAGAGCCATGGGCTCAAGCTCAATGCCAAGAAATGTATAGTTATCCCCTTTGTGAAAAAACATGTACCCGTGAATTACCATATAGGTGGCAGTACACTAAACACCGAAAGTGTGATAAGAGACTTAGGGACACAGGTGGACAGTGGTCTCAGCTTCGATAACCATATCGCCACAACAGTCAGGAAATCCTTTTATGTGTCACACCTCATCACTAAGGGCTTTTCATCCATAAAAAAGGTGGTCATTGTCCCACTGTACTCATCCCTCATTAGACCCATTATAGAATACAACTCCCCGTTTGGTATGTACCTCTCAAGACATCTGCAACAACTGGAAAGGCCGCAGAAATACCTCACTAAAAGAATCACAGGCCTAAAGCAGATGCCCTGCGCTGACCACCTTAAAAAACTCCAGCTATAATCTGTTGTATATCGTCTACTCAGAGGGGATCTCTGCTTAACATACAAGGCCATGTCAAACCCAGAGCTGTTGGACATGCTACATTTAAAAAATCCCAATCCCTCAGAGCCACACACTCCAGGGATCTAAACCTTGTCATCACAATAAACAAAACATGCTGGAGGGATAGGTTCCTGACCCAGAGACTCTGCAGACTCTGGAATAGATTGCCCATACATGTCAAGCAGAGTGCCTCTTTGGCCCTCCTCAAAAGAAACCTTGATGATTGGATGGGAGAAAGGAAATTCACCCAGGGATCACGTCAGTCACCCTGCTAGACAGGGGTCCAGGGAAGTAAATAGTGTGGGAAGAAATAGCCAGGGAATTGTTATGGTTAGGCTTGTATAGGCCCTAGGGCTGATAGCCTAGTACCAACCTATGAACCTGTGAACCTAGTTAGGCAAAGGAAGTGGAGAAATCGAATACCATCATGGAAGTATCGAATAAAGAAAAATATAAAGCAATTAAGACAAGAAGTGTCACTGTTAGAAGACTATAGAAGAGGGAATAGATCAATAAAAATATTAAGAAAGATGTGATAAAAACAGTGTGCGGTATTAGAACAGACCAGGATCTATCATACACTATCGCAAATAAATTAAAAGTTTCAGCACAGGCAGAAAAACTTAGAAGATACACAGATAAATATAAAGGAAAAGTACAAAATAAGCAATTTAGTGATGACCCAAAAAGTTTTATAGAGAATTGGGAAACAATGCAAAAGGAATTGAAAGACTTCCAAAAGAAGAAGAAATAAATGCATTTTGGAGAAGTATCTATGAAGATCCTGTGGAATACAACAAACATGTGAAATGCATAAAAAAAGTAAAAGAAAGAATAAGAAACTTAAAGGTACAGGATATGAAATGGGATGAGGTAACAGACAGAGATATTGAAACAAAGTTAAGAAAAGCCTCTAACTGGAAATCCCCAGGCCCAGATGCAATACCTAACTTTTGGTTAAAAGTATTAACATCTTTGCATGAAGACCTAGCCATGAGTAAAAACTATTTATATGTGCACTCCGAACAGACAGCAATCTGGCTAACAGCAGGTAAAACAGTGCTCCTACTTAACAGTGAACCTGCAAGCTACCCCAAAAATTATAAACCAGTAACTTACCTTCTGACAACGTATAAACTATACATGGGAATTGATGCCAACAGAGTTTATAATCATTTAGAAGAAAACTCAATTATGGCAGAAGAACAAAAGGGCAATACAAGAAAGTCATATGGACAAAGGCTCATTTGTTGTGAAATAAAGTCATAGTAGAGACCTGTGAAAAGGGAAAGAATCTAAGAAAGGCATGGATTGACTACAAAAAAGCATTTGATAGTACCCCACATTCATGGATAAAAGAGTGCCTAAAAATGTATAAGATACACCCTACACTGATTACTGCATTACAGTGACCAAGAAACAGTGGCAGACCACTTTGCAATTAACCATGATAAAGGACAGATTATTATCCCAGGGATAAAAATTCAAAGGGGGATATTCCAGGGTGACTCTCTGTCACTGTTGCTGTTCTGCCTTGCCCTTAATCAATTAAGCTGCTTACTTAACAACTTAGGTCATGTCTATAATTTGGCTCCTAGAAACAACAAAGTCTAAATACTTCTCATCTTCTCTTTGTCAATGATTTAAAACTGTATAGCTCATCAGATGAATTGAAAGCACAGCTGCAGGTTGTCAAAACTTTTTCAGATGATATTAGAATGTCATTTGGCCTTGATAAATGTGCAAAAGCAACCTTTAAAGCAGAAAAACTGCAGCACCAGTGAAACATCAGTTTGGGACAAGAATGTGATATAAAAGAACTTGAGCATGAGGGAGAGTATAAATACTTGGGAACTGATGAAGGATCAGCAATAAAACATGAACAAATGTGAGTAAAACATAGTAAGGAATATTTTAGAAAACTTAAATTAATTCTGAAAACAGCATTGACATCTAGGAATAAAATCCAAGCAATAAATCAATTTGCTCTTCCTGTCGTAATTTACAGTTTTGGAGTGATTTACTGGCCCCAATATGAGTTGGATAGATTAGATATTAAAACAAGAAGGTTGCTTCATGCTCACCATATGATCTATAAAAATCATTGCATACCAAGATTATATATTCCCCATTCCGAAGGAGAGATTGTCCTAATTGAAATTGATTACATTTATAGATCTTCAATCATGGGACTCCACACATACCTGCTGATCTCATAAGACCCAAACATAGGGAACGTTTTGAAACATGAGGAGAATAAATCTAAGATTACTTCCCTGCTTAACTTAGCAGAAGCATATCACTGTCAAGCAGGAATGGAAATCAAACCAGAAGTAGATAAAAATCAGGCAGCAACTGAATGTGCCAAAAAACAAAAGAAAGACTTTAAGGTGAAGGATCAGATGAAAAGGCAAGAAATGTGGAAAATGCATAAATATAGTTGTAAGTATAGAAAACTTCTGGAAGAACCTCATGTTGATCAAGAACAAATGCAGGAATAGTTAAGGAGAGGTGAATTCAAATCAAGAGATAAAACATTAATATTGGCAGTACAAGATAGTGGGCTACGTGCACATTGGTTTACAAAGTCCATTGAACATGTGGGAAAAACAGACAAATGTAGGTTTTGTAAAACTGAATTGGAAACAGTTGCATACTTTGTTGCTGGTTGTGGCATACTAATGGCAGAAAGACTGTATCCTGAAAGGCATAATAATGTGGTGAGACTGTTGCACTGGGGATTGTGCAACCATTATGCTACTGAAGTGGCTGAAAATCACTGGAAACATGAGACACAAAGCATCACAGCAAATGATGAAGTTCACATCATGTGGGACCATCCATTATCAGCAATACAAAAGATAGATGCTAGAAAACCGGATATAGTGGTCCAAGAAAAGAAGACAAGAGTATCATTGATCATTGAAATCACCCCACCCAGTGACTACAGTGTCCTGCATACAGAGAAACACAAAGTTCTAAAATATCAGGATCTGCAAGCAGAAATGAAAGCAATGTGGAAGAAGGATACCCAAATAGTTCCAATAGCAGTAGGAACAACAGGTCTTATAAAAAAGAGTCTACAAGCATATTTAGATATGCTACCAATACATGTAATTCCATATGAACTGCAGAAGGAGTCATTACTGGGCACATTGTGGGTGCTGTGAAGAGCACTTTTGGCTGACATCAAAGAGTGAAACAATACTAATTTCATGAACTTTTATCATACTTTGATTTAGGAATGGGGTCCATTCCCATCATGGTATTAGAAACCCAAAAGATTTGGAGAAATTAAAAAGGGCTTTTTCTCCAGCTGTGATGTATGGTAATACATTTGTTGTGTTGCTGTGATATGCATAAAAAGAGATAAGACATGAGTGAATGAATGTTCATGAATCACAACTGCATTATGTTATTGTGATTATAAATGGTGCCATACCCCTACATCCTGGAACATCAGCCTCAATCCATACCCCAGGAATGCAGCAAACTTGCAGATGGTATGATGGCAGGCCAGGAATATCATTGTCTCATCTGGGGAAATACTGGTGGCCCACCACCAGTGGTATTTCTCTCCCTCTTATAGTGGAGGATTCTGTTGCCTGCATGGAAGATCACGTCAGAGCACTAGCTATGACAGGCCTCCCTTGAGTTGTTATGTCCACCAAAATTGTTAACCATGTTTATGATGTTCCTCCCCAATTGGTTTCTCCAGAATGTTTTGCTCATACATCCTAGCAAATTCCAGCCATGTTGCCATAATGTCTCCAAAAGAATTTCATTTTCCTTTAGGGAAAAATTGTCATGTCTATTTCTTGTAGACATCTGCAAAAAGGTAAGTTGCACACATCAAGATGTATACTTGTAGTGAACCTATTGACAGAGCTTTTACATCATATGTCAGTGTAATGCCTCTCATTTATATGCTCTTGCTATGCAAAGGAATAGGTTTCATATGTATTGCCATCATGTACAGAAAAGTGTAGTAAACATACATGACAAGTAGCAGATGCTGTGTATATGTCAAGAAATGTAAAGCCTACATGTGCAGTACTCTTTGGCCCTCTTCAAAAGGAACCTTGATGATTGGATGGGAGAAAGGAAATTCACCCTGAGGATCACGTCAGTCGCCCAGCTAGACTGGGGTCCAGGGAAGTATATAGTGTGGGAAGAAATAGCCAGAGAATTATTATAGCTAGGCTTGTATAGGCCCTAGGGCCGATAGCCTAGTACCAACCTTTGAACCTATGAGCATTCCCAATCCCACATCTTGCATTATGCTATATATGCAGAAGAGGGCTTAAAACCCATTTCTGTAGGAATGCTGACAATCATAAGCTATTCACACAACCACACACTGCCAGTTCAGCAGAAGCATTTCTGGGTTATTCATAGCTAGAGTCATATATGGAGCCAAATATCCAAACCATTTCATCCACAACCATTGAGAATATTAAACAGATGTTAATGTACTTATTAGCAAAGATCAGCACAACTGTGTCATGTATGCAAATATGACTAAGCTGTGCAACTTTGTTTGTCAAACTGCACCTCAGAACATTAAAAGCATATGAACATGAACATTTCAGCTGTAAAACAATACCTACTATAAGAAAACTACCGCTTAAACTTAAACCTTGCTCCACAGCTGCCAACAACCTCCCACCTGAATACCTCATGATGGCAACAGAAGCCATATCTTACCCAGTAGTTATCTTAATCAATAAATCCATACAGAAATCTTATGTCACAGCTATTTGGAAAAGATTATATGTCATACCACTGTGCAAGGAAGGAAACTCTACATAAGTGTCTAACTTCTGTACCATTGCAATTCTCTCCCCTCTCTCAAAAATCCTAGAAAAATGTTTCCATGCTCAACTTTTCACCATCTCTTCTCAGAACAGCTCTTAACTAGAACACAACATGGATTCTGTCCTGGCCCTAGTACAACTACTGCACTATTACGTGTTTTAAATAACATAAACAAGATAAGGGACTCTGACAAATGTATCTCTTCCATATTTCTGGATCTGTCCAAAACCTTTGATACCATCTCACAAAGCAAACTCCATCAATGAATGCACTATCTCGGCCTATACTCTTCTTCATTTCAGTGGTTTAAATCTATCTGACAGACAGGAAACTGTTGGATGGCAACATACTTTCTTTCCATACCTTCCCATTACCACAGGTATACACCAAGGCTCAATTCTTGGTCCATTTCTCTTTAACATTTTTATTAATGACCTCTGTACCTCTTCTAGGCAAGCATCACTTATGTAATATGCTGATGATTTGACACTAATATGCTCATCTGACACTCTGGCACAACTTCTTGAAATCACACAAGGAGCCTTCACCTCTGCTGAAAACTGGCTTCAAAATGCCCAGTTATTACTCAACCTGAAAAAAAAAACTAACTCCTATCCCTTCCCAAAGCACACGTGAAGGACAAATCCAGCTTCAAAATCTTCTCAACAATACAGAGAGAGAAACTATCTCATGCAAAACTGCTTGGTGTGACAGTTGATTACACCTCAGATTTGAACTCCACATTCAAAATAATATTAAAAAGTAACCAGAAACTTTATTACTAACTCTGCTAAAACCACCCTAGCAATTAATAATCTCCTTAAACCTTCTTTTACTCTTATATGGTGCCCCTATCCTTACCAGCTTGCAGGTATCTGTTAAAACTAAACTTGAAATATTCTACAGCAAAGTTGCTAAATTTGCTGCCGGTAAACAATGCTATATACATCAGTGCAAGGCCCTTGAAATGTTGAACTAGCTTTAACTACCCCACTACCTGGACTGGGTACAACTAGCTACTTTACACAACATCAGTTATAAACCCCATACATGTCCTGTACTAAGCTCCATTTGTCCTGCCTATTACCAAAACAGACCCTTTTGTTTTAAGGATAAAGAATTTCTCACCATCTATAAACCCCAAAATGCAATTGGACATAGCCTTTACTGCTACTCCATTGCCAAAAAATGGAATTTCATTCCACAGGCTATTAGAACTGTAACTTACCACATTTTCTTCAAGCCTCTTCTGAAAGACCAACCGTTTATCAAACTCATGGCTCTTCTCATGCTGTACTCCCGGGTGAACATCAGTCTCTTCTTTTCTCCACTCCTGTATGTATGAATTCTCTCTTCATCTCCACTTCCTCATCTTTAACTGCCTTTCCTACCCTCTCTACCACTCTACATAACCTTCTCCTATCACCTCTTCCCATTTATACTAATCTCTCCCCGCTTTATAGTTACAACTAAACTAAATACATGAATTTTACTTATTACTACTTTGAATTGTCAAAAGGGTGCTCTCCAGAATTGTATATAGTGTTTTACTTTGCTTTTTCTCATTGTTCTCTTTGTATCATATTTTTGATATATCACTGTCTTACAATGATGTCTATATTACATTATTGTACGATTAAAATAGTGAATGCTATTTCAGCGTACCGATAATGTCTAAACCACAAAATATCGAACACACGGAACAGCAAATTTTTTCCCAGGGAAAAAAATTCGCTGCTCTGCAAAAAATAAATAAATAAATAAAGACACTTAAACACAAAGATAAGGGGGGCTTTGCCCCCCACACTCCCCTACTTAAATATACCAACTCCGAGATCACACCATAGTGGAGGAAATGGCACAATCCCAAAGATGGCCCACCAAATTTTTTCCCTGGGAAAAAATTCGATGTTCCGTGTCTTCGCTATTTTGCCATTTTGACAGTGTCGGATCACCTAAATAGCTTTCACTATTTAGTCCATTCGATACGCTAATATAGACCCCTTACAATGTTGTTTTTAAAATGTATAATTTTCAACTGTTTCTTATGTAATGTGTTTGAATTTTTTTAAATTTTCTCTGTTAAATGGAGCTTTTCTCTCCAGACCTCTGCTGAAAATGGGCTTTTGTAACCCTGTTCGACTTTTCCACTAAACAAATGTCAGTAACTAACAAACTAACTAACTAATAAATAGATGCGAAAAGAATAATAAAGTAATAGGTTAACTCATCTGTATAACCTACAGATCCCATTGAAAGGCATAACAGTTCTTGGTGTAGGAGTAACCATTAATGAATATTTGAAAATCATACTTTGTACATACAATTTGTGGATACTCCCTTAAACCATCATTAACTACAAATGGCACTATGATCTTAAAGGTGAAACTGTATTTCCAGAGGATATGGTCAGAATTCATCCATATTTGGGGTTCAATGGGGCTGATGAGATGGTATCCATACACCTGCATATGGGGAAAACCTCATTGGCAGTGATGAGTAGGTATCCATATGCATGGGTATGGGAGAAGGCCATCCCTAGCCTTCATTTATCTGACATGTTTATGTTTAGATGATTTCACATTGAAACTACCAGTTAAAAGGTACACACATGACAATGTGAACATCATAGAATAATACTAAGCAGAGGAGTTCACAATAGCAACACAAACTAATGACCTTATGATGGCTTATATGGTTAGTTTCAATCAGGAGGATATACCTGACAGTGAGGATATCTCAGTACAAACAGCTATTAAGCAGCATTTGTACCATGTATAATTAATGTATGTATTAGTATACAATGTTTTTAAATCAAAACCATGAGTGTCCACATAAGTTCTTGAATCTTAGCACATTAACCAATAGCAAAGCATAAATGTACAGTGCTCATCGCAAATGTCCAATAGTTGTCATTGAATGTGTAGCTCTGGAACATTTGCTCAATACATTCAAAATGTGATATTGATACATTTCATACCCTTGCTACCTGCAAACTGAGCTGTGCTTCAGTAAGTATTTTGTACAAGGAGTTGTATTCGACCTTTTTCTTCAGTTCCAGAATGATGTTGATGGACAATAGGCTGTGGCATGCCCAAGAACTCAACTGGACCTATAACAAAAGTCTTCAGATGCTGACAGCCTATCTAAAACATGTGCAGAGGATGCAGCCATGCCAACAGAACTTCCTCTAGATAGAAGCATGGAACTGATTGTGAGGGAGTTCTGAGGATACATTGGCATATAGGTCCACCACTGATAAGATGACTTTCATTGTAGGCACCAGGAATAACTGCACCAGCAGATTGCTAAGGATCAATGACAACCCCCAAATACCTACAGTAAGTGCTATATTCCACACCCTAACACCTATTACATACTGTTATCATTTACTGAGCAAACTTTATGCTATACTGATTTATGATTCCTAAGTATTTGGTGTATTTGTGTGTTAGTATCAGGAAGTTACTTGTAATGAAAAATATGATGGAGTAGTAAACCATTAATGGTCATTTGGCTGCACATCCTGAGGCTATCCACAAATGAACGGAGAAAAATGAAAAGAAAAATATGGACATTGCATATGAATATTCATTAAAAATGAGTGAGTTCTGTAATTATACTTGTTTTACAGCAAATTTGCGTATGTAATCCCTAGACTGTGGTACAGCTAAAGGGTTAGTGCTGTCAACAATTTCACTGCAGGATTCAATAAACTCTGTGTAGGCTCCATGTAGAGCATATAATGACTGTATCTGTGTACACTGCTACAGTGTACTCTAGGCAATGCACAATGCATATTAATTATATGCGTCATGCCAAGTGAAGTTTTGCAGCACGTTACACTAGTTTTGGCCGTGAAACTTCATAGAACAACACAGAAAATCAATCTGTGTACAGAAGAGCACCAACGGTCCACTCCCATACCTCTCAACCTCTTAGAGCAAGAAATCTGTACAAAGCCATTAAATAAAGTGGGGCAAAGGCCACAAAACAGGGACATAGGGACATATTGCCCTTATAAACTTGGAAAGTTGACAGCATAAATGTTTATGCATTAGCACATATTTTTTTGAAGAATATGAAGTCTGAAATGAAAATGTCTGTTATTATTTAATGACTTCCATCCTGAATGTTTTTTTAAAACATCACAAGTTTTATGAGGAACACAGAAAAATATCAGCCAAAACTGTGGATATCCTGCAAAAATCTGTACAGTTGAGATGTATGTCTGCCCCACACATAAATGAACAGTAATCACTGTTAGACATGCAGACCAGTGCTCTCAATGTATTAGTACAGGGCATGTGGTCAAAGCCATCAGTAGTGTTGTGGAAAAAATGCTAGAACTAGTTAGATTTGTATACCTTGGCTTTTGTTATATTTGTTTTTAGTTTTTGTCCTGTTTGCACAATGCACTGCAGCATTTGGCTATGCTTACCTCATTTGTGCAACAGGACCACCCATGTATCAGACATAACCCAGACATCCAAAAACAGAAAACAGATTCTTTCAATTGCTATTGCTGAGCAATGCTGGGCATTGCGCAAACCCAGTAAATGGGGCTGCACTACTCGCATACCATCAAGTTAAGAATGAATACTAAAATACATGCTCTTATGTAACTAATCCTGTGGTGACATGTGTTGAGTGTTGGACTGTAGTGTAGATGGTCTTGAGTTGTAGTCCAGAGTATGCAAGCTTTATACTGTTGTGACATTGGAGCTTATACAAATAAAGTGGTAGTCTGATGAAATAACTGTGGAATTGCTGAGGTTGAAAGCTATTTTCTGATACATTTGAAAAAGCTGCACGGTGCACTTGTTTTACCATGTTTGCATGATGGTAAGTTGTGTGCAGCTTTTTCAGATGTATCAAAATGCAAGCAGTGCATACTCACAGTAAGCGCAATTGATGGGAAAACATGATATTTAAAGGTGAATCGATGGGAATTGCACATTAGATATTGAGCTTGAACTTGTGCAGATATGTCAGGTGTTGGACAGGGTGTGTGATTCAGAATACAGCTCTGGGGTGTCCAGGAGTCTAAGGTCTTTATTGGGCTCCGGTTATAGATCATGGGCCCTGCCTCATACAGGAAAACTGTACTGGCTCCCAGTACAAATCTGAAGCCTGGTTGGCAAGGGCTCTATCCATTGTGACTGGTATCCCACTAACTGGGGAACAATGTCATCACCATTTTGATGACCTCCGATATAGGAAAAGGGATACCCTTGATAACTGGATCAGGGAGCACCCCAAAGATGTGTACATATGAATTTGATTTAGTATTCATAAATATTCAAGCTGAATATGGTAAAAACTTGTATTCATAATTTTTTTTCTTTTCCCCTCTTTCCACAGCTGCAGAGGAGAGGGGGGCTTGAATGTGAGATCTCAGTTTATTTATTTATTTTGACATTTGTTAACTGGGATAGTCAGAATGAGCAAAAACCTTTTTCAGAGAAGGCCTGGGGAGAAAAGCTCCACTGTGCAACAATTTATTTAATTACAGTAACTAATAGAATTGACAGTAGCATACATAAATAGTCTAAGAATAAGCACACAAAGATTTTTCCTCAAAGCTCAGAATGGCAAGAGAGGTACAAAAATATAGCTAGCTAGAAAAATAGTAGCAATGCATAAATAATTATCACAGAACAGAATGGCTAGGGAGAAACATAAGTAGAAGACATTAATAATAAATGGAGATTATGCAGCTATAGTAAGAATTTCACACATCAATTTATAGTGATTTTGGAAAAAAACAGATGTTCAAGAATAGATTTAAGCAGTAAATATTAAATAGTGTGCAAAGAGGAAATCTAATTGGAAGAGAGTTTGTTAGGAGAGAGATGGGATTATAAAATGGGGAATTAACCATGAATTACAAGATTTGATAGGAGGTATGGTAGAAGAAATAGGAAAAGAGGAAAGTTAGGTAAGTAGGGAGGGGGAAAGAAGGGGAAGTTAATGAGGAGGGTAAAAAAGAAGGGAATTAGAAGGGAATACTGAATGTAGTGGGATAAGGAGAATCAGATATGATGATAACAGGTCTATATTAGCAAAGCGAAAAACCCTATGCGCGAATACCAAAACATCGACCCTTATACCACGAACCATGAAAATCCCGAATGCACTAAACTGCAAAAAATATTTTTTCGAACTGTCATAGTCAGCCAACCCCACCATCCGCTACATACTCCTACCCAAACAAAATAAATAAAACCAAACCATATACATACAAAAACTACTTCTAACCTAAAACCTAAGCAACTAACACTAAACCCCACAAACACAACTATCTGTGCACTCTCCTTAACCCCTCCCTAACCCTAAGGTCTGTAACTACCGCACACATCCCCTACAGACATACACCTAAACAAAATAAAAGCACCAAAACCCTACCT
Organism: Protopterus annectens; assembly: GCF_019279795.1. Classification (NCBI taxonomy): domain Eukaryota; kingdom Metazoa; phylum Chordata; order Ceratodontiformes; family Protopteridae; genus Protopterus; species Protopterus annectens. The sequence continues at coordinate 399,546,483 of NC_056726.1, read as the reverse complement.
CCAACACTACACTAAACCCCACAACTATCTATGCACTCTCCTTAACCCCTCCCTAACCCTAAGGTCTGTAACTACTGCACACATCCCCTACAGACATACACCTAAACAAAATAAATAATACACATTCATATTAAACCCTACACTTAAAAAACCCTACACCTAACACTACACTAACTCTTACATACCGTACTTATCTAAGCACTTACCTTAACCCAAATCCTAACACTAAAGTCCTATCTATCGCACACTTACCCTACGGAGATGTACCGCAGACAGGCCAACCAAAACAAATCGACATTTTGAAATTCGTGGTTTTGACCGTTCGGGGTTTACATACTTCGCGCAATACGGTTTAACGTCTTCGTATTCACCTAAAGGGATTTTCGATCGCGTACTAGGAACCTAATAATAACTTATAGAATATAAAGCACAGTAGGAATAGAGTAAGAGAGTCCCTGTAGGATATTTACAATGACAGGTCCAGGTAGTATTAAGGTAGTCTTTTAGAGCTTTCTTAAAGTGAAGGGTCTGGTTTATTTTTGTAGAGACAAGGGAAGGGTGTTTCATGAAAGGGCTAGTGAATAACTGCAATTTTTGTCCAAAAGAGCTCTTAGGTTTAGAAATTTCCAGGTGCAATTGATCAGAGCTTCTTAGAGTTTGATGGAGGGTGTAGAAGGAGACCATGGTGAAGATGGAAGGTCCCAAGCCAGGCTATTGGCCAGGATGTGAGAAGCATGTGGTATGTAAGCATAATTATATAAAGTACTGTTATTACAGCCTTAACAGTTAAAGATGGATTAGTAGTTATATCACACAGTTGTATGAACTTGTGAATGCATTCTGAACTGTAAAAGCAATTATGCATGCATTACACTGTAGCATAGCTTTCAATTGTACTTATTTCTGCTGAATACCTAGAGTTATGAATTACTGTTTTGGTCTGTTCATTGTAAGATTTATGGTTGTCTGACCAGAAATTGATACTGAAGTCAATAAATAATGAGTGTCAAAATGTAGGTTAGCACAGATCCTATGCAACTATCCATGTGTGTAAGAACAATATCTGAAATGTGTTCCTAGTTATGGGTCATTGTACACCCAGTATTTTATGATATGTCAAGATACCCTGCTGTAAAAGGTGGAGAGGTATGGTCTGTAACACAAAGCAACAATTGCACATTCTTAGATAACAGTGAACATTAATCTATAAATTGTAAAAGGAAAGAGTGCTTGCATTATGATGTATTCCAAAGGAAAATACAGTATTACAGTAGTTATTGTTTGTGGATTCAAATACTACACTACCCAAATTCCCCAAATATAAAACTCAACTGATTATGATACTGTTTTCACTTATCATCAATAAAAATTATATTAGTGTTACATAATCATTGCATTTGAAGTGTAGACCTCTATATCTATGGCTTGAATGGCAAGTGTAATCAATGTACATGGAACATGCATATGTGCAATATATGCACCCAAGAATAATTTCTGCATGTGATAGGATCTGTACTATAGTGTGTATGTGTTAGGAACAAGGTAGTATTCAAATTAATAAAGAAAATTCTTAGCAGTTAGTATTGTTAAGTAAAATGCAACAGAATAGAATAAATTAATTGTTGAAAGCTTTGTAGATTATCTGTGAAGTTACTAATGTTCTTTCTTTTCTCTCAGCCCACACCTTCTCTCCTTTTTTATGGATTTCTAATTTTGTATTATTATTTTTATTGTTACTGTTATTATGATTATATTATTTATATAATCATATCTCTTATTATTATATTATTTGTATTATTTATGTTTATGATGTATAATGTTATATTGCTTTGTTGTTAAATACATTTTGATTTCTATTATTTATCATTGTGTTTGTAATTATATTATTTAAAACTTATAATTTATTATTGTTTCTTTTTTATTTTATTATTTTATTTTAATTCAATTTGTTTTATGTTTTATTTAATCTTTGGTTTGAATTTTATTTATGTTATTACTACAGCACAGCTGGGTAGGCCAGTTCTCCATGATCCACCTATACTCACTCCACTGGCGGAAGCACTAAGACCCAGCACTTTTAGGCTGCCACCTGTCGGCACCTCCCCTGCTGCTCCTGCCCTACCTGGATCCTCAGGTAGTTCTGCCCCAGGGAATAGGCCTCTGGTCCCCTCTGGGAGCAGAGGTAGAGAGGGGCATTCATCACCCAAGCGAAGTTGCCAGGAGTGGTGCATAGGATTGTGCACCAGACCATGGACACATGCCTATGCGAGATGGAGAGCCTACTTTCTATCCTGGTATGGCACTCCAGCCATAGTTGCAGATGTCAGCCACTGCAGCTAGTGACACAGTGATGGAACAGTAATTACAGTCCAGTAGGTAAGGACTTGAGTCACACTGTTACTGTGTCTGATGTCCGTGGGACCTACAAACTCCCGGCCCCCACCCCAACCATAGTGTTCACCTCCTCTTGTGTCCTTCACCAACACTGTCTCTTGTCTTGTATGTCATGTCTGTCAGCTAAACTTCCTCACCTTCCCAAGTTGCCTGCCCAAGACTTGCCTATGTCACTTGCCCAACATTCCACTCTGTCCTTAATAAAAAAGGGTACCTGTCCCAAAAAATATTGTCCCATACATGGCTCTCCATTTCACACACATGTCCACTTGACACACTTAATTTGGTCCAACTGGCCTCACAACACAATTATGTTCTTGTCACCCCTCTCTTTGGAGGTGACAGTCCAAATTCAGCTAAGAATCTGTACATGTCCTCACTTGTTGCTGTTGAAGAAATGGATTACCTACACACTTCCTGCACATTCCTGTCTTCCTTTCACTTTGTTTTTCCACCTGCTTGCTCCCCATTTTAATACTTTCCTGTCTCCCCCATTTCTTTTCTTCATAGAATCTTTTCAACAGACAAAAATATGAGTCAAAAATCTGGACATTCTGTGACAATCTGTACAGTTGAGAGGTATGTCCAGCACACAATCAAATTGAAAATAATGTCCAGTTGTAATAAAATATTACATGTTACTTGTACACGTAGTGAAATGTTTCACTATAAAATACTGCACTTATGGATTACACATCCCATTATGATTTTTACTTGAAAATATACAGCACTGTTGTACATGTCTGTGTTCATTGGTCATTCATCAGTTATCTGTCCAGTACTCTGGGACATACAGTGTGTACACCATTCTCTATTATTGCATTTACAATGTCAAAGGATGTTAACTGGGAATAATATGATATGCAGCTGCCAACTGAGGAAAGACAGGTTGGAAATCAACAAGCATTGACTATTCTTTTGAGGGTAAGGGAGAAAAGATGTGTGTCTGCTATGGCACTAACAAGACTGCGTTGGTCTGGTGACTCTGTGTGTTTGGCATCCTGCCTGCTGTCTGATTTAGTTATAGTTGAGACTGAGAACTGTTATCTCTAATACTTCCCTTGTACAAATATATAGTGCTGTTGGAGGATGGTTTAGGCTCCTAGGTGGTGAGTCAGTGTGCTATGGCTTGTCTCATAGCCAGTGCAAGGACATACTGAGCATGGTTATGTCTACATACAACCACACCTGCTGCTGGTTCCTCCTCTGAGTCATAATTGGCCTGTGGCTGTGGTGACCTTGCCATTGCTGATAGGATGCAGCTGTTTCCACTATGTTAACTTGGATAGCATAGCACAAGCTATGAACACTGAGAGACATGTCAGTGGATTGTAATGATGCCCTTGGCCAGAGGTATGTAGGCTGCAGCTGGAAAATATGCTCTATGGCATTACAGGTTGGACTGTTATCCCCATATCACAGTTGGGAGATGTGGGACATATGGGAGTCATGTTTACTGCCTGGATTGCCAGCATACACATTCCAGATGATTCCTATGCCATTACACATGACTTGGCAGTTGTTCAAGTGGTAGACCTTATGGTTAATGTAGAACATACCCTATTCCTCAGGTGTTGTTCTCATGTGTACATGGCTGAAATGTATGGCACACATTACTTGAGGGTAGTGCAAAATATGTTACAGTTATAGCACTCTTGTGCCCCTCTCCTCAGAACTTATATTAAAATATATGTGCTCTCTGCCATATTGTAGCATAGCATACATGAATTTTTGGAAGATTCTGCATTCTGATGCCTATAACAAACCAAGCATGTCCCCTGGTAGTCTGTTAAAGGTACCTGTTGCTAAGATACTAAGTTCAACACATACTTTAATTTCCACTGGGATGGGTTCCCTGCATTTGCCTCTATATCTGACTCAAGACTGCCAGAGGTCCAATGGTTCCTCTAATGTGTTGTTGGCCTGCAAAGTCTTCATCCTCTCTGTCCATGGCTATTGGCAGCAGCATCAACATCAGCTTCAGCCTGTAGCACAGATATGTGTATTTAAAAAGTAGCTGCTACTAACAATCTGTCTGTGCTTACACTCTGACTGTACTCCACTATTTTCTCACGCCACATATAAGAAAGAGCTTGAAGTCTACATTGATGCCTTATATCTTGTTGAGTAGCTCCACTGGATTGGTTGATTAGCATGCAGTTCAGCAGTGTATGCTGCAATTAGCATCTCTGAAGCACAGACTAGGTCAAATTCAATTACTAATGTACACCATTATAAAAAGATAAATGTGTAGCTAGGCAAAACAATGTGGATGAGAGTTATTTCATAAGTCAAACTCAGTTACACATTTCTTTTGGAGCACTATATTTCGACAGAGGAGTATTGTACTCCATCAAATATGTATCCATTTTGTTACTAAGTAATGCATATGCTAGAATATACTTAGGAATAATGTGAAGTAAATCTGTATGCATTTGTTACTGTACTCATGATGTGATCTTGTTTTCCAGCCATTTAAGAGGTACAGAGGATGTAAAGTAGGCCAAAGGTATAATGCTGTGTGATAACTATGTACACATGTTTCATGGAAAAGTCCTTTGATAGCACGTTTTACATTTCACTGTTATTTGATTAGCACACTTATCCCTTAGCTTGTTTGGTTAGCACACTTATTCCTTAGCCTGTTATTTTGTTAGTGGGGGGGATGAGTTCCTGCTATGGCACAAACTATAATGGACTGTTGTGTTGGGTGGGCGAACATAGTTGAGTATTTGTTGTGGCACAAGCAAGGATATACTCCTCTTGCTGCTCTCCTTGTTTTGTACCCCTCTGTTATTTTTTTGCTAATTGCAGCATACACTATTGAATCTTTAAACTGTAAAAAGGTGGTGGATACTGAGAGCCTTCCTTTACTGCTTTATCTGTACACAGTTTATTTGTGCTTATGTGATCCTTATATGTGTTATTATTATTTTGTCTTTCAGTATTCAATATGCCCACTTGCCATAGGCCCCCATTTTCTGAGGCAGAGAATGGCCTCATAACTGAAGCATTATGCCAATGTCAAGTAGTCCTGATGTCCAGAGGGTGGGACAATATGTCAGAACCGGCAATCCTATGGGACAGATTGGACCAAAACCTTAATGCAATTGGGCAACACAGTTGCAGCTACAAGCAAGTGTGACACAGAGTGATGGATGTGATTCATTCAACAAGGAGGCATTCAGCTGAAGTGGCACGTGACTGACAGATCACTGGTGGTGTGTCTGCAACAGAACACCCTTTAACTGCCACCAATGAATTTCTGGAAAACATTGCCACACAGGACAGCTTCCAGCAATCCATTAGCCAATACATTCTGGATGTGGGTGCCACTCTTGCATCTCAGGAGGAGCTTCCAGGTCTGCTTTGTTAGATCATCAGTAGAATACTGTTGCATTCATTTTGTAATAGTGTATGTATTTTATATGTGTGTCAGGTTGTTTTTTTTTGTGGGAGTATTTAAGACAGCTGCAGTTTTCAGCTCATTTTGAGGTTGTCAGCCACTTTCTTGTTAACATTGCAGTTACCATAGATATAGATGATTAAAAGTATTACCCCCTGTTATACTGTTTAATGTGATGCTGTTGCCATTAACTCTTTCTTTACTTTTTTTCAGGACCATCAGTATTCACAGATATAGGTCTCTGCAGTTGGTAAGCAGAATATATTTATGTCAATACTGTAGATGTATCCCAACATATCTAATGAAGTGTCCTCTAAGGCCTGCTGTATGGATTGCTGCATTGTCTGCATACTTGTCAACTGTACAGATATTTGCTAAATGTATAGATGTTTGACTTAGACTTCTGGCTCATTTTTAAGAACATAGCAAATTATTGACAAGTCATTAATGATTGGAGATGTAAAATAATGACAGAGATCTCACAATCAGACAGCATACATACCTCTCAACCTCTTAGTGCAAGAAATCTGGACAAAGCGAGAAATAATTGGGGGCAAAGCCAAACAATAAGGACATATTTTAAATAATGTTCCTATAAACTTAGAAAGTTGTTAGAATAACAGGTTTTGCATTATTATGTATTTTCTGAAGGATATGAAGTCTGAAACTCAAATGTCTGCCATTTTTTAGTGTTATTTAGTGACTTCAGTCGTCCTCAATGATTTGCCAGAAAACCACAACTTTTATGAAGAACAGACCAAAAATATGAGGCAAAAATCTGGACATTCTGCAAAGATCTGGGCAATTGAGAGGCATGGCTGCATACCCTTCAGAAATGTCATGGTAATGCAATACCTTTTATTCTATCAACTTTCTAGGTTTGTATGGGCAATATGTCACAATGGTCCTTATTTTTGGGCATTTGTCCATGCATTATTCATAGTTTTGTCCACATTTCTTGCTCTAAGAGGTTGAGAGGTATACATATCTGTAATAGTGATAGCAGTGTAAATTGCTTAACATGTATGGCAGCATAGTAGTGCAGGCATTAATGTATTCCTGTTTTCCTTCCTTTTATCACAGGTGAACATGGAAGTGATTCTGTGTCCCCTGTGCCACCTGATGTCAATGTATCATAAGACTCTGCTGCTGATGGTGGCCAAAGTAAGGCACAGCCAGAGGTTGCAAAGGCTGAATCTGATACAGAGGTTGGCATAAAGCACCCCCCCCCCCATTGTCACCAGACACAGCCAGTATGCCTATGCATACCCAGTCCACTGAGTCCATAGATAATGGACCTCTAGAGGGTGAGGACATTGACCAGAGAAGTGTGGCTACTGTGGCTTCAGTGACTGTTGACACTGGTCATATGCAAACTGTTGGTGATGTGCTATGCAGGTGGATTGATGGGGTGCTCAGAGGAGGCCTGCTGTCTGTCCCAGAAATGTTACAGGTGTCTCTTCATGTGTCACTCAATGTATGTTTAGAGACATCATGGAGGCCCAGACATGTTCAGAAAGGAACTCCAGAAGAATGTTCAGGGTTATAGATGAAGCACAGTGACAACAGTCACTGGCACCACTGTGTTGATTCCCTGGATCTGTTGAATAACACGTTAGAATGGGATGTTTCTGTGAGGGAGATCCGAGTATCTGTCATGGAATGCACATTGTCTGTGGAATGTCTGCTGGGAAGGGAGCATCGGCCTTGTGGGCATAGGTCTGCAACTACATCTGCTGAGAGCCAACATGGCCATGCCTGATCACAATCCTGTAGTGGCAGTAAATCCACTGCTCCAGCAGGGAGTGTGTTGTCCACACCCAGATGTAGCAGGCCATGGGGTTGTGGTCCTGGGGTTCTCCATGAAGGAAGCACATCCAGCAGACATCGGTCACCTTCAGGTAGTAACACATCATCTGACCTTGGGTGTGGAGGTGCCAGAGCAACTCCTGGCAGAGCCAGTTCTCATGGCTGGGGCAGAGGCAATGAACTGTCAGCTCTGCCATGCATGGCTCACAGCTGTCCAATTTACAGACACATAGGGCTAGTACTGAGCTTGGCTGTATTCATGCAGAGACTCACACACCAATGTCACATTGAGGGCACCTACAGACACATATGCACACTTACATGGTCCATCTTGCCTGCTTCCCTTGCTTCCTCACACACACGCTTGTCAAACTTTTCTTTCAGCATTGGTCTCCTGCACCCCAACACAGCACCCTGAGCAAGTGATAACTGTGCCACATCCTATTGTCTATCATTTGGATTCAGGGATAATAAAGCTATGTGTCTGAGGCACAGGGTGACTGTCTATAATAATATGAATGTATTACCTCCATCTGTATTGTTGAACTGATAATTGTACCAGTTAGATTGTGCTTAGCCAGTTAGACAGTTGCTAGCACTAGAAGTTAGAACTGGGGACTCCACCTTTACAAAGTGGCCAGTCACAAGTGGAGTCCCCTCAGAGATCAGTCTTTGGACTGCTCCTTTTTGAAATTTACTTTTCAGAAGTCAAAGCCAATGTCAGTGGTCTCTGGAAGACTACATTTGCAGATGATTGCAAATTAGGAGCTGTTATTAAATCTCACACTGACACAAATGTTCTCCAGGAGGGGCTGACACAGACAAACAAATAGTGTCAGAGTCATGGACTAAAACTAAATGCCAAGAAATGCATAATAGCATCCTGTGGGAAGTCATCCATCCCTGGCAACTATCATATTGACAACACACACATTAGAGTTGACCCAGTAGTCAGGGACTTAAGAACACGCATAGATAGTAATCTAGCCTTTGATCATCATGTGCCTACAGTGGTGAGGAAATCATTCTATGTTGCACAACTTATATACAAAGGTATGACATCTAAATCCAAGAAAGTCATTGTTCCACTGTATTTGGCATTCATCAGATCTATCATTGAGTACAATGCCCCCTTTGGCATGTACCTAACCAGGCATATCCAACAACTGGAATGTCCACAGAGGTTCCTCACTAAAAGAATACAGGGCATAAGTAACATGTCCTATGCATAACACCTCAAGGCCCTATCCCTGTATTCTGCCTCCTACAGGCTTTTGAGGGGAGATCTATGCCTGGCATCCAGGGCATTGTCAGACCCCACTCATCTGGACCTCCTATATAGCCACAAAACAAATAGTACCAGAATTACCCATTCTAAAGACTTAAACCTTGCCTGTGATATAAATAGTACCTGCTGGAGAGATAAGTATGCATCCCAGAGATTACCCCATCTATGGAACAGGCTTCCCATCCATGTGAAGCAGAGTTCCTCCCTAATCCAATTCAAGTTCAACTTGGACAATTGGATGGGAAACTAAAAATTCATCCCTGGTTTGGCATCTATGTCTCTGATGCAAATAGGTAACCTGTAAATGGTTCATCTCCTAGGCCCATGCTTACACTTATCAAGGGTATCAGAACTCGTCAGAGATTTAAGATACATGGATAAGTTTAAAAAGGCCCTTGTGCTGTTAGCCTAGTAAATATCTATGAACCTATAATTTATCTACTTTATAGTGGATACTTTTGTAAGGACTGTGAAGTCAGACAATGAAATGTGTCCCATTAATATATCTAACTTCCTCTTTAAGGATTGTTCAGTACAAACATATGGGTGCAGATCCAAAGTCAACCCATCAGATTCAGAGCTCAGGATTCTATGTCAACACTGAACACAAATCTCATCAGAATTGTAATACAGTATAATGTTTGTTTTTGCATGTACACCACCATAGGTTTCAAGGTTCATAGGGTGTGTGTAGTGCATTGACCTGATTATGTTTAGAAGCATAACCATTACAATACAATATAATATTCAATGACAGATATAATACATGGCCAAGTTTTGTCTAACAAGGACCACCCATGCCCAGGAGAGAAGCAGCAGTGATCCATGGTAGATAACATTTTCATATCAAGTCATCCAGCCTGTGCTTAAACATGGTACTGGAGGTGCTCTGCTTGACATGGATTTGAATTGAGGTCTACGACAGAGGAGTGTTTGAGAGATGTATCTGTCTGTTCGGCCTGTCCTATGTATGTCATAGTGTACATTAAGGTCCCTGGAACAGGTGAATCTAGTCCCACATTAGCTACAGATGTGCAATATTTTCATCCCATTTTGGCTACAGATAGCCTTGTAAGGCATACATAACTGTCTCACAGCTATCTATAACATACTGCACACAGTGACAGCTACTTCAGTCTGCCCACAGAAGACATGTGTTAGAAGACGTGTGTTGGAGACCCTCTGATGTTTTATTACTCAGAAATGTCTGAGGTCTGTCCAGTTAGTGCAGGTGTCTGGTGCGATACATATTAAAGTAAGGATTATATTCATTAATATGACTGACGAGGGATGGGTATAGGGGATAATATATTACTATTCATGTAATGCCTTTGCTAATCAGATGTAAGATGTAGAATTCCTTCCTCCCCACAGTAGACTCACATTGCAGTCGACATGTGTTCCAAGGTCTGTCAGTACAGAATTGGGGAATAGTGTATTCTTGGTTATTTTATAATAAGCAGGAACATTTATTACCACAAAATGCTGGTACATTTTTGTGCAGCTAATATAACATGCATGGCTTCATCAGCAGTCATTAGTGCGACAAAGATGGCTTGCCACAGACCTTCTATTTTGTTCAGGACTTCTGAGACATATATTTTAAACATGAGGGGCCACAACACTGACACTTCTGTTACTTTGTGACAGGTCTGCTGCTTGAGATGAAGTCTCCCACTGTGATTGAATTGTGATTGTGATTGTCTGTGATCCCATTTGTAAACCAACTGATAACACAAGATTTGATATGCACCATGGTTAATTTCTCACTGTGACTGAATGTTGGATTGTGTTGAAGGCCTTGACCAAGTTACAATAGGATGCGTGCACAGCTTTGACTTTGTGTATGTCTCTGGTCACAGTCTTGAATCCCGGCAGCTACAAGCCACCTTTGAGAACACCTAACTGGAGCACATCTAGTGTTTGGAGGTCATCTATGTCCTTGTGTCTGAGATGCATACAAATTGTTTCCATTGCCTTACAGCAGAGGTTGCATAAAGTTGTGGGTCTATAATGACACTTGTATTTTGCTAATCATTCCTTGTGTAGTTGTAAAATTGTCGCTGTATTCCATTCAGTGTGGACAGCAGCAGTATTCAGACTATGGCTGACTATTGTTCCTAGTGGAGTAACTCACTGTTGATGCATATGAAGAACACAGCCCAGAATACCATCTGTTCCCATGGAGAATGTGCTCCTAGTCTTGAAGAGGGTAGTGACAACTTTCTCTTTGTAGATACCACAGTTTGGAGGAGATGTTGCACACATGGCTTGTAGTAGGTTTGGTGGTGGGAGGGGGGACACTTTTCAGCAAAACGTCTCTGCTAGCAGGCTTGAAATTTACAATGGGTCATTGTGTGTGTGATACCATACACAATTAGTTCCAAATACATTTGAGTTATATATATCAGTTTGCAGATGTAAATGAAGAAAGCCTTATGGTTATCCCTGGATATGTTTTGTAAATTATTAACATAGTTGCTCTGTGAGAGTTTTTGAAGGTGTCTTATTTAAATGCTTACACTGAGGAGAAAGGCCTTCCAGTACTGGTTTCTCAATGTTGAATTTGTAAATAGCAGCTTCATTCACATACTGTATAATGGAATGAAATACATCCACCAGTATGGTTTGTATTTTTCAGAGGACCTTTGTTTGAGCCTGTCAGGCAAGGCTGTGTGTATTCATTTGTGTAGATGTGTAGACAGGTCATCAGGGAGTAACTTACTATAATTGTCAATGTCCTTTGTCGAAACTGTGGCTTGGAAGTAGATTGGACCTTCCCTTAGGAGGATGTAGTTACTTTGGATGATGTTTTTGAACCTGACTCCTCATTTAGAGAGTTCACTAGCTACAGCATATCTACTTTAAAACATACTGCTTTATGGTTGGTTTAACAGTGGAGGCACTACACATGTGCCATTACATTGTTCATTCATATTGTTCAGGAACAGGTCTGGAATGTGAGATAACCTTGTGGGGTGGTACACTATTTCTTCCATAGAATTTCAGTTCACAAACTCCAGGTAATATTGTACAAGTGAGTTTGTTGTCCTATAATTATCCCAATCAATAGATGAATAGTTTCACTCTCCCCTGACTGGGTTGTTTGTTCTACTTTAATTGTTCCATGTGGTAGTAATCAGGCTGGTGACCTATTAATTGTGATAACATCAAGGAGTTTCCTATCTACAGTGCACTGGATGTAGAATAACTCCATATAGTTATTTTCTCTAACCAGTCTTGGGTTGTAATTATCTTCAATGTAAATAGATACATCTCCTGTGGTTCACACAACTTCCATTTGCTGTCTGGATGTTTGGAAGGCATTGTAGCTTTGTAAAGCCACAGTACTTACTACAGCCTTGAACCAGGTTTCTGTGACTGCACAGACATCAACATCTTCACTGTGAAGAATGCTTACAAATAGTGTAGTTTAAGATGTGAACTCCTAGGATTTAGCAGTATGACCCTTACTTTGCTGGAGTTGTATAATTTTACATCGGTAATTCTGCTTTTGTGACCTTGTCTAATAAAGAGATTATGGTGCAGTCAAGTGCCTTATGTCTGGGAAAGCAGTTGCTCTATCAACCATGTCATTCCACACTGGCAGGTACTGTATTACCTTAGAATGACACCAGAAAAGTAGGCAATTTCAGAAAACCTGTTTTTTGTTATAGTGTCATCATCCCAGGAGAGGGTATAATGCTGCTCAAACATAGGGACATACCTGGGACAGACTCATATTTAGATAGCTCAATCATGTCTATGTTCATATATTTCATATAGTCATGTCTCAAGTTGTGCATACCAACATAAAGCATGCTGGATTAAGAGCTGGACTTGTTGAGAGACTTGATTGCATGTGTGCTGTGATGACTACCTCTGGCAGATAGCTGACACTAAACTTATCCATGTTTAAGCTGGTGATTGGTGCATCTGTATGCTTCACTATGCAGTCAGCTATTATGAAGATCTTTGGAACAGATGCCCATTGCCTTAAGCACTTCTATGCTAAGACAGTGGTGATGATATTTCTTATGTGTATTGTCTGCTTTGGGTGTAGTGTTAGATGTAGCATGATTGTGTTTAGGATGTGCCTGCTGTTTAGGTTGGTTTATGGAGAGTACCTCAGCATATGATGGTTTGTGTTAGGTGTATATTATGAGTAGGAGTCAAGATGTGTGAGCAGACAACCTGTTTAGTGTTGCTGTTCAGGAAGCAAGAGAGCACTGATTCCAGATTCCCACTATAGGAGGATCGCTAGAAAATTGTACTTCAGTGATGTAGGAGATACAGGTTGTTCAGTGAACATAAGGCATTATCTGCACTGAGTCAAAAACTCATGTCAACTAGGCTAGCAGGAGAAACAGATGGAAAATGATAGATAATAATGTTAGGTTTGAACCTGGTATTTGCATAGAAAATGCAAAAATGAGGGGGATATGTGATCTTGCGGCTATTTTTCAGGGGAAAAACCTATGGGGTATACATTAGGAGGGCCTTCATAAGGTGGATCAATACTTCTGTTATTGATAGGTAAGTGGTTAAATTGCTGCCTGTTATGTAACATAGGTTCTGACAGCTAAATCTGCTGGGCTACATAGCAGATTGTATTTGAAAATAAGCGTATTGACTTTTCTGCATGTATAAGTGCAAAATGTTACAGCCTCTGCACACAATCCAGTGCAGAACAAGTTATACAAAGACACACTGTTAAAGCTCAAACTGAGTTCAGAAATGCTAACCTTCAAAAAGATACCGCTACTGTACTCTCCTGCCACATGTATACAGATGGGTTATTTCCAGACATAGATGCCATCTTCTTCTTCTTCTTTTGGATAGTACCATTCAGGGTCACCACAGCAGCTCATCTGCTTCCATTTCCACCCATCCTCTGCATCTTGCTCTATCACACCAACCACCTGCATGTTCTCTGTCACCACATCCATAAACCTTATCTTAGGCCTTCCTCTTTTTCTCTTACCTGGCAGCTCTAGCCTTAGCATCCTTTTCCCAATATACCCAGCATCACTCCTCAGCACATTTCCAAACCAAAATAGTCACACCACTCTGGCTTTGTCTCCAAACTGGACAATGGGATGGGACTGACACTATAATATATGGATCAATAATCCTGTCTATCCTCAGCATACCCAATGCAAATCTTAACATCTGGACCTCTGCTGACACCTGTTATGACTCCTGTCCTTGTCAGTGCCACCATCTGCAACCCACAGAACATAGCTGGTCTCATTACCATCTTGTACACCTTCCCTTTCACTCTTCCTGGTATATGTCTGTTAAAAATCACTCATGACATTCATTTCCACCCACTCCACCCTGCATGCACGCTCTTCTTTGCCTGTTTTCCACATTCACAATTACTCTGAACTGTTCCTCCCAAGTATTTCAAATCATACGCCTTCACCAACTCTAATCTCTGCATCCTCACCATTCTTCTATGCTCCCCTCTTATTCAGGCACATATATATTCTGTCTTAGTGCTGCTGACCTTAATTCCTCTTCTCTGTAGAGCATATCTCCACCACTACAGGCTGTCTTAAACCTGTTCTCTACTCTCACTACAAATCACAATATCATCCACCAACATCATAGTCCAGGGACCTCCTGTGTGATCTAAAGTGTTGACCTGTCCATTATGAATAGATGTCATGATGTTTGTGCATACAATAACAGGAATATAACTGTTGATTGTCTTATATAGGATGAGGTGACATCTACCTGTCTGTCAGACCAGTGTATGACCATGGCCTGTTGAGATGTATACATATCCAATAATCTGATATCACTGATGACATCAGCAGTGTCTGTTGAAGACAAGGGGACAGTGTCCCATTGGCTGCTATAGAATGTTCTGTGTAACATTCACCAACAGCTCACATACATACAGACAAAGTTGATTGCAGTGAGAAGAGAACTCCTACCTAACTATGTTTACAGATTGCAGAACACACTACTTAAGGCACACACCACTGCACATTTCTGATTTTAACAAGAGTACAGGTGATCTTATTGTATATGACATCAGCAAGCCATGTGCAGGACAAAAGTTTGGAGGCCTACTTCAACTGTATGTTTTTGCAAGCACCAAAACAGTGCAAAAGTCAGTGTGAGAAACACACCTACACTCCTTTTTATAGAAACACACACCATATTAACTGCAGAGAAGACAGAACCCCTACCTAACTGAATTTACAGACTACAGAACACAGTACTTAATGCACGTGCCATGGCACAAGTCTAATTTTGACAGGACTGCAGGTGATCTTATCATAGATGACATCAGCAGGCCATGTGGGGGACATGTGTTTGGAGGGCTGCTTCAACTGGATGTTTGTACAAGTTCCAAAACTGTGCAAAACCATGCCAGTTGAGAAATCAGGATAGGATACACAATCCCAGTCTTCTTTATGGAGACACACACACACACACACACACACACACACACACACACACACACACACACACACACACACACACACCAAGTTGACTGTAGTGAGGATAGAATCCCTATATAGCAAGTTTTACATACTACAGATTGCAGTCCTTAACACATACCCACAGTCAAATTTGATTTTCCTATGACTGCAGGTGATCTCATAGTAGATGACATCAGCAGGAGCAGGCCATGTGAGGGACAAGAGTTGGGAGGCATCTTTGACTGTATGTTTGTGCAAGCACCAAAACAGTACTAAACAATGCCATTTGAGAAGTGAGTGTGGGATACACACTTGCAGTCTTCATTATGGAGATGCACATACCAACTTGTCTGCAATGAGGATAGAACCCCTACCTATCTATGTTTCTATATTACAGATCACAATACTTAATGCAAGTGGCACAGCACAAGTCTGATTTTACTAGGATTGCAGGTGATCTTTTAGTAGATGACATCAGCAGGCCATGTGGGGGAGAAGAGTTTGGAGGCCTGCTCCAATTGGATGCTTGTGCAAGCACCCAAACAGTGCAACAGTGTGGAATACACCCTTCTTTGTGAAGACAAATGCACACACACACACTAAGTTGGCTGTAGTGAGGATAGAACCCCTACCTATCTAAGTTTACAGACTACAAATTACAGTACTTAATGCATGCTTTGCAGCATAAATCTGATATTGACAGGACTATAGGAGATCTTATAGTAGAGGACATCAGCAGGCCATGTGCAGGATGAGAGTTTGGAGGCCTGATTGGAATGGATGTGTGTGCCAGCAGAAAAACAATGGAAAACTATGCCATTTGGGAAGTCAGGTTGAGATACACACTTCTTCACTTATTTATATATGTATGCATGCACCGATGACTGCAGAGATATAAAAACCCTTACCTACGTACAGGGACTACAGAACACCATACCGAACACATGCACCATGGCACAAGTCTGATTTTAGCAAGACTGTAGGTAATCTTATAGTAGATGACATCAGCAGGCCATGTGGGTGACCAGTGTTTGGAGGCCTGCTTTTTGATGGATGTGTGTGAGAGCAGCAAAACAATAAAAACATGCTATTTGGGAAGTCAGATGGGGATACATACTTCCACTCTTGTTTACACACACACACACACACACACACACACACACACACACACACACACACACACACACACACACGCACACACACACACACACACACACACACACACACACACAGTCGAGTGCGTAATATTAGAACCCATACCTATCTAAGCACAGGGAGTACAGAACACAGTACTTAATGCACGCACTACAGCACAAGTCTGATTTTATCAGGACTGCAGGTGATCTTATAATAGCTGTCATCAGCAGGTCATGTGGGTGACAAGTATTTGGAGGCCTGCTTAAAATGGATGTTTGCAAGCAACAAAACAATGGAAAATCATGCTATTTGGGAAGTTGGATTTGGAAACACACTTTCACTCTTGTTTATATGCACACACACAGTTGACTTCACTGAGATTAGAATCCCTACCTATCTAAGTATAGTGACTACAGAACACAATGCTTAACATATGCACCACAGCACAAGTCTGATTTATGTAAGACTGCAGGTGAACTTATACTAGGTGATGTAACCAAGCCATGTGTTGAACAACAGCTTTGGAGGCCTGCGTAATCACATTGCTTCTTAGTGTCATTTGAGACTAGTAACCTAGCAGACAAATACTGTTTAGTAGCCTAGCTGTATAACAACAATATTCTTATTGTGCATATTTCTCTGCTTGCATTTGAATGAGTAACCCTGTGAGCACCATCAATTGGCCCTGTCCATGAATGAGCACAAAACATTATATATTACCAATTGTACTGTGGTTGATATATGTGTGGAAAAATCAAGTAGACCCAAGGTTGTTGTGACTGTTGGTGTTGTTGCTGGTGGGGAAACAAATGGATGGATTATCAATATATGTATATGTACTTACATTGTGCCCTCTATTTGCAATGTTTCCAATATAATCTTAGGTGAGACTTGGGATTTGAGAATGATAAGGGACTAAGGACATACTATGTGTATGTATATAATGCAATAGCACAAGAAGCATTGGATTTGTGCTATGGTTAACTAAGTGTACATGCATGAGCATTTACCTTTTTTATCTGTTTGTGCATAGGTAAGCAGTGCACAAATGCAAGGCACATTGCTCACATCTTAGACTTACTATTATGTAATATATACCTGCTACTATAGCCCACTCCTATCTGTACTCCAGGCAGGGATTTCCCAATTACTAATAGCAATAACTGAATGTATCCAGTGTCTGTGGTTGGCAGTCTGACATAAAACCCGTTTCCTCTTTCACTCTTTCTGCAGTGCAGCCTTATCAAAAATGTTTTATACATGCAGCGCACCACACAAATGTGGAATTAAAACAAGACAAAGCTGATAAGAATATGGGACACAGAGTCTCAGTCTGTAAAACACACTATGTATTGCTAGTACACCTCCAACACTTCTACTTATATAACGATTAGAACCTTTAACAGCAATACCGCTTCATCAAACAGGATGGTTGCCTTAGTCCTTTTGGCCACAGAAGCAGCTTGCCACAATTGGGGTCATTCATCAGACAAACACCTGCATAAAAATGTACACTGCTATTAAACCATGAACTGTATATCACACAAGTACTTCTCTGTATTATATTTGGATATAGAGCAGTTAGTAGTCACACAACCTGTCATAATTATGGTTACAAATAAACATCCCTTTGTGTTACATGTATGTGTTTGTTGTTAATTCATCAGTTACCTAACACATACAATGTATAATCAAATCTTTAAAATTGTCCTGAAAATGTGGGGGGGTAATAACTGTGACATAAGCACATATATAACATGGGTTTGGGGGTAGCATCGTTGAGTTACTGTTATGGCATAAGGGGACACTCCTCTTTTGGCAGAGGAGTAAGGGAACAAACTGCATTTACTGTTAGGATACAAACAAGGCTGAAGTTGGAAACTGTAATGTTTAGATTCACTTGCTAGCTTCTCTCTTGAATGATGTACCAGTATTCTGCTGAGGTAAGACTGTGTGAATGTTTTATGCCTGTTTCCTACTAATTACAAACTGACACATAATAGTTAAATAAGTATCTGTAGTCATATGTTACTTCATTTTCTATACAAATATAACACTAGTTACTTCCATACTGTACCACGTTCATATATATAAGAATATGTCATACTACTCTTTAAGAATACAGTGTAGGATAAGGACTCACCTTGGAAATGCAGCAGTTGACATAACTTTAATTCAGGCCTAGCTCTGTTTGATGCAAGTAGTACACAGCCAATACATGGATAGGTACAGGTTGTGTGAGTCTCCTGGCATCAGTTATAATATATGTATGTGAGTAGGAGAAAGGTATTAGTCCCTAAGTGGTCTGTGAATGTCCTATGCATTGTCTCTTAGCCAAAGCAAGGGCATACATATGCCTATAGGGACAGCAGCTGGGGTTTCTTCTCAGAGTCCTCCTGAGACTGTGACTGTGGTGACCTAGGCATTGGTAGGCGGATGTGTGTCCCTTCTCTTTGCTTATCCTGCTGCAGCTGTTTCTGCAGGATCAGATTGTGGACCATAGCACATACTGTGAATATTTGTGTACATGTCAGTGGAGTATGCTGGAAGGCTCCACTGGATATATTTAAGCATTGGAACTGGGATTTCAGAATCCCAAACACATGCTCTATAATGTTCCTAGTTTATGCTTGTGCCTCATTATGGTGTTCTTCCGTGGGTGTGTGTTTATTTCTGATGGGTGTCATTATCCACAGTTCTAGTGCAAAGCCAGCATCCCCTAGTAAATGGCCCTGTGGGATGTCCCCCCTAGCAAACATCTGGTATAGCTATGATGTGTGCCAGATATGAGAGTAGTGATAACTGCCAGGGTTGCCAGCACACACATTCAAGATAATCCCCTGGGCATTTCACATGACTTGGCAGTTGGAGTGATATTCATTGTGGTTAATGTAGATGCTGCCATGCTCACCAGGTGGTGCCTTCATGTGTACATGACTGCAGTCTATGGCACCCTGTACTTCAGGGTAGTACACTACATGGCATAACTATTGCATATTGTTTGCCCTCAACTCAGGGGAAATGGGAAAAGATATGTGCTCACTAGCATGTAAGAGTATAGCATCCAGGAACTGGTGGAGCATGCTGAATGCTGATGCCTGTGACACCCCATCATGTCCCCAGTTGGTCTTTGAAATGTACCTATAGGTAATATCCTAAGTGCTACACATCCCCTAGTCTCCACTGGGATGGGTTCCCCTCAGTTGTCTCTGGTTCTGAGTTGAGGGTTGGTGAGCTCAAAGAGTTCTTGTAATATGGCCCAGTCGACTCTGCAGTACTCTACAATCTCCAGCTCGTGTAGCACCTGGCAAGTTACCCTGGGCCTGAACACTCCTCTCCTTCTCAGCCTAGGCCTATTGTCAGCAGCACCAGCAGCATTGACTTCAGCCTCTAGCACATACAGACGTAGAATAGCTGCTGCAGCCACTAGCATTATCTTAATTAAAATTTCAGAGTCTCTACTGCAATAGTCTTGAAGTATCGAGGGAAAATCATAATGTTGGCTGTCTTCATACTTATTTCTTGAGTAGATTCACTATGTGGGATTGGCTAATTAAGATGGAATTTACCTGCTTAGGATAAAATGAATATGGTTTAAAGGTCCTGCTTCAGTGTGCAGTAGTGAGCTGTGTGCACCGGTGACCAGCAATGCACAACTGTGCATAACTAAGGTAAGCCATGTCAAAATTTATGCTGTCATCCCTGTTGTCATGTAGTATACAGGAAACATTATTTACTATGTCACACTTTATTTGTATAAGCTGCAATGTCACAACAGTATGAGAAGAGTTTGTATACCCTGTACTACTCCAGTCCAATACTTAACACCCGTCACCACAACAGTAGTTACACAAAGTCCCATAACTTGAGGGTAGCAGCATAGTGAAGCCCCTCTTACCAGATTTGTGCAATGCCCAGCTGTGTTCAGCCATATCAGTTGAATGCATCCAGTTTCTATTTTTGGATGTATAGCTCATGTCTTATACATGGGTGGTCTAGTCGCGCAAACAAGATATGCATTGTCAAAACCATTTACAGCAAGTGACGCACTGTGCAAACATGTACTATACACACACAAAAAAAAAAACAATAGAAAGTGACCTGACACAACCTCCTGATGTCATCAACATTGATTAGAAACATAAACACTGTGTAGGAGCCTACACAAAGTGAACATCCATACATGGTTCCTGCTTTTTGTGATTCAACAAATCCACTGATTTTTGCACCCATTTGCATAATAACCACGCTGCTGACCACTTGGAAACTACATGGTTAGTAGTCATATAGGCTGGTAAACAGCACAGTAGCATGTTTTTAAAGACACAAGGTAGAGTATTACATTACCTGTGGTTACTGTACATTATTCTCCTCTTTTACATGACTTTTTTGGTAATCATAGTTAAAATCATTTGCAGCAAGTGGCACACTGAACAAACATGAGGCAAAAAACATTACAATTGTTGTAATCTGGGCATCCAGAGTGTATACATCACACATTATATGTGTGTTCTTACCTTTTCAGGGAAATTCTGTCCATATTTCTTGACATTTACATGCTCTTGCTTCCGTGTAGACTGCTATACATAGAAAGTTTCTGCATACATTACCAACACAGACACAGAGTCGAGTCTACACGGTTTAAAGGTTGTTAGAATGCTCCACCATGTTGTTTCACTTCATTAGCATAAATGTCAGCTACTTATGCTGAAATTTGCATTCCACAAAAATTTCCTTAATGGTGCATGAGTGCACGTGATTCTGCACCACTATATGGAGTTTAGTGAATCTAAAACTATTTGTGCCAATTTTTGCATCACTTTGCGATGCACACACAGAAAAAAATGACAGTGTAAGCTTTACTGAAATCACCCACTAACTAAATATCAGTCTTTTCTACTATAACTGAATTAATGAAATTAACCTTTTTGATAAATGTTAGCTTGTATGTCTTGCAAAAACAACAAAGCTCCTTAATTTCATCTTTTATCTTATTCCATTGTTCTTCACTTATATTTTTTCTCCAAATCTTATTCTTAACACAGACATTTCTTTCAATTAAAATACACTCTTCCTATACTTACTAAATCTCCTACTCCCTTATTTTTTTTTATTTAAAGTCATGCTTATTACAGTTAAACATTGCTGTACATAACACATAACTTCCTTCATGCAGACTTTCTTTCTTATAATCAATAAAATATCATCTGCATAAGTAAATATAACTGGATTTTTTTATCCCTTCATTAATAAAATAAGTAGCACATTTCATATGCAAATTTACTTCTTGAAGTAATAAATTCATAACTAATGCAAATAAGATGCTACCATGGGACATCTCTGAAGTATGCCATTCCTTTTATCTATTTCTTTGCTTAATCATGCATTCACAAAAATAACATACACTCCGATGTTATACTTTTCCACAATCGTCCACAAAACTTCATGTTGCACTGTATCAATTGTTTTATTTCAGTCTGCTATCATGATCTTGGTCTCATTAGTTTTGTTTATAATATCAACCACAATTTCCTCTACCATTAATAAAAATTCCTGGCATCCATTTCCCTTTAAACTATATATATATATATATATATATATATATATATATATATATATATATATATTATCTTCCATAATATGTTTTACTTTCCATTCCATTCTCTTCTGAATAAAAATCTTATAATCTGCATTTTTCAATATTATAGGCCTCCAATTTTTTCATGCAAATTTAAGTATACCACTACATAAATCTTTATACATTAAACCTTCATTTAGCCACTCATTCATAACTTTTGAGAAGTGTTGTTTTCTGCTAATCTGTTAATTCTTATAAAACTGTTATCCTATTCCATCTGGTCTTGAAGCCAACTGTAAATTCACTTGTTCAAGTAACTTACCTAATTATTATAAGAGATTTTCATGTTCCTAGTCTTTATTTTCTTGTTCTGTTTACATACCATTCTTTGTTTGTACATTCGTTTGATCTGAAACATTTTCTTTACATGATTTATTATGATATTCATAATTTGTTCCTGAGATCTTCTTACTTCTCCTCTATCACCTTTCATGTCTCATATTATACTGGTATTCTCTTTAACTACAATACTCAAATACACTGATACCACTTCTCTTTTATATTTTAAGTAATAGCTTTGCTTAAATAAAAATTCTTTACGTTTTTTGTGATTACTGTCATAAATTCCCTGTTCTATCACATAATCTTCTGTAGCATTCCTTTCCAAATCTTTTAAAGCATCTATTCACATTGTTTTATGATTTGTTTTTCCTGTTTTTCTTACATCTGACTGCCATTGTAAAAAAACATTTTTTATGTTTTTCTATAAAAGCTAGCCAACACACAGACCAAATTTTCTTACACATTGTAGTGGAAATGTGATCCTTCCATAAGTGCATATATTTTCTTCCCATTTTCATCCAATAATTTCTCATTTATTCTTTTTATTCCTTTTCCCAATCTGATACTCTCCTTCTGTTCCTGTATCTCTATCCATATGGCTGAGTGATCTGAAAAACCTGTCACGTGTCTTTCCCTTAGCTATATTCAAACCTTATGATATAGTAAAATAACCTGTCAGTGTTATGCACTCCTTGACTATATGTCTACTAATTATTATTCAAAATCTTTAAATTTCCACATTCTATAACTTCACAATTTTTCTTGACATCATTACCTCTTTCCTTCTTTTTTCCTCTCAGTCACAACTAATATCTCCTGTTAATTTTATATTCATATTAATTACTACAAAATCCAGAAGTTTCCCTTTCTTTACTTGTAACATAGGCATACAATGCTATAATTCTAAGAACTGAGTATGCCATCTAAGATCTACAATATAAATGCATTCTGTGGGGTATTTTAGCTGCTGCAAGCCCCTTGCAACATTTGTCACAAGGTAATAGGAAACAAAACACCAATGTTCACCACCATGGACAATGTAGACTTTCTTTAATAAAATGTACTGCAGACAAACACAGATAAAATTCAAGTTAAAAGTAGAATAACCCCCTTGTTTTTAGAACGATAAGCGCTTTTGGACTTGCTTCTTCAGATTGAAAGCGCTTATCATTCTAAAAAGAAGAGGATTATTCTACTTTTACCTCAAATTTTATCTGTGTTTATCTGCAGTACATTTTATTAAAGAAAGTCTACGTTGTCTGTGATGGTGAACATCTCTGTTTTGTTTCCTATTGTTTTGTAGTTTCCATTTCACCTTCAGGAGTTACAGGTATTCTGTTGGATTTGTCACAAGGTGTGTTACAGTTTCAGGGAAGAATGCTTTTTTTTTTTTGCTTCTCATCCCCGATTTTGGGGGGGGGGCACCAGATAAACTAGCTATGTCATAACCTAAACCTCCTAGCAACACCTATGTTGCATTTTAAAACCCCCATTTCAAGAAGGGACTTCCTGTGGTACAAGGCAAACATTGTCCTCATACTGTGACAATTATGAGTCCCCACCAAAATAAGCCAGCAGAACATTAGCTTCTTTGATTACTATAATATAGTAATAACCAGATACTGCAGGCATCCATAATGACAGCGGATTCTGTTATGAATCATGATCATTCACTACCTGATACTGAAATTGATTTGATTACTGATCCTGCTGTATTATCCTTCAGGGCTGTGAAGTTATCTAGCAAATTGCATACTAAATATAGCATTTGCCTTATCAGACTGCTTTATCCAATGTTTGCCTGGGTTGCAAACTATATGTAAAACCTGAAGGTTTGTTTAGTCCTGGTGGCTGAGAATAACAGCTAATAATTACTAGTTGTTCCTTCTTGTACAGTTTCTTACTTATTATTCTGCTTCTCCAGAGCTAATTTCAAATTCTTCCTTTAATATTGCTCTCTTTGGCCTGAGTTATATAAATAAAAAGTCTTCAATAGTAAGGTTCCCCCCCCCCCCCCCCCACACACACACACACACACACTGTTAACCATGGATCTGTACCTTAAGTACTTATTGGCATTATCACATTCTGGTTGGTCTAAGTCTCAAAGAGTACAAACCACACCATTGTATTGCTAAGTTCTTCTTGCAGCTTAAAAGTGGATGCACTTTCTGCAAGCCATAATACTGGGTCTAAATATTTATTGGAGCATATGCAGGTGTTGTTGTGTATGACAGAAGAGACTATAACTGAAAGTATGCTGTGTGTCCTGGCACAGGAGCACCTGATATGTATTAGTACATCAGGCACTAGCATGAGCCATTCAGATGTGTGTCCCTGGAGACTACCTGAATTTTTGCCTATGAGGTATGGTTGTCACCGGTTGCATACTGTGAACAGTGTGCCAAATGCATTTATGCATTAGTGCATAATCTTATGAACAATGTACAAGACTTTTATACCTGCTGTAGAAAAAAAAACTTTTAATTTAGATTCTGATGTCACACCTCATCATGATTTTTGCAGATCAGCATATCATGGGGTGGTAATACATGTCAATTATATTAATTTGTAAATCATGTTTCTGTATGTACTTGTATTGCCAGTGGAGTGTCTCCCAGTGAATACATTTGCAGTAGACATTACCTTATAAGTTGCAATGCTGTTGGAGTGTTTCTCTGTGAATACATTTGTAGTTGACATTGCCTTATGACTTGCACTCAGGCATGCTGTTTGCACCTATCCATCACACACTAATGTTGCTCCTCCTAAGGCTCCTCAGTACTATCTGGTTGTTCTTTTCATTGCTGTTCCTGCTCAGCTGTCTGAAGTTCTTGGGAAGGCATCCTTCTTCCTGATCAGAAGGGTACCATGCTCAGTGGTTATCATATTGTGCTGGACAGTAACCATAGTGACCATTTGAGATACCTTCTTAGATGTGCATTGCAGAACTGGAACTCTAGCCAACCAAATACTAATCACATTTCTGCTCCCTCTACACATGTTATATCCTTCCTCTGCTTGTAGTTCATAATGGCATACAAGTGTCATTAGCCAGCGCTTTGGGGACAATTACTATCCCCTTAAAATGTCAATACATCTTATAGTGACCTTTATGCTACTATTCTTCTGATTTAGATGTACATGTATACATGCAAAATGGTAAATGCATGTATTATACTGCATTATAGGGCACAGATTCTCCAAAAAAAATTGTCATGCGGATGGCCAGAGAATGATGTTTTGATCTAATGCTTTGATCTAAAGGATTTGTGCATCTGCTCTACACATGGATATGAAGTTTATCAAATGACACTTCTTTGGTTGATATACCTTTGTCCATCTACACTGTGAGTGCCTTCATTATGATGTGAGTGCAGTCAGTGGCCCTGAGTACATGCCAGAACTACTATACATGATTTCATAGAACTGTTTCAAGGCTGCATGGTACTTGGCTGATTTTGATGAGAACTTTATTTAGTTACTAGTGCCATAACACATGATAGCTAGGGCCTTATCTAAAATGTGAAAGCGTGTGGTCTGGGACACCCCTACTGTATTGTTCATGTGGTGTTGGAATGTCCAGATTCCATTATGCCCAGTAATACATAAATCTTACTCTGAAGTGGGAATGGTTTCCCCTGCTGGCTATACAGATCTATGTGGTCCATACAGGTCACGCATGCAGGTAACACCTGATGTGTACACAATTGTCACCTTTTGGTAACTTACCTGTCAGCTGATCTAACAGGAACTAGTGGTGAAGCATAACTGAAATACAGCTCCAGGAATTAGTAAAGTCCTGGGCCAGTAACATATTCACCTACGTGGCATCTGATGCCGATGCCAGGAATGAAAGCATATTTTACTGCTCTGTACCTCTGCCTAGTTGCATATGCTGGCTGTGTTGTCAGTTGTCTGCTTATTTTTATTTCTGTTTTATGTGGACATTGTGATGAACAGTATGTAGTCCACAGCCAGTTGCTACAGACTTACATGTTTCTTCATTAGCATAGCTCAACTTATACGCTTGTTTCCAAATTGTCATCGCATGACAACATCTACAGCTTATTGATAGCTATTTTCCTCAGGGGAAAATTATTTTAGAATCCAACTAAAACTGTCACTATGTTACCGATACTTTTCTTTTCAGCATAACATAATATAACAGATTTCTATCCCCATATGGGACACATTTAATTGCTATATTCTGGCGACGCAAACTGTGATATACAGAGCTACAGTATGTTCCCAGCGGTTAGAAAAGGATGGTGCTTTTACTCAAAAAAAATCTCTGAAAAGAAAGTAAAAGAAAGGAGTAGAAAAACAATCACAACTTTGTTGATGTTAGTTTTAAGGAGATTTTTGTCTCTGCACCCTGAATAAATTTGCATATTTCACACGGCCTGCTAAATGAATAGACAGCTCACTGGTATAGAATAGACAGCTCATTGGTATAGATATAAAAATGCGTCAGCAACAATGTTGATCAGGGATAAACAAAATATAATTTCAGTGTTCTGATAACTATAAATGTCTTGCTGGTGTCAGCTCTGAGACAGATACCAGTGATTTATATACTGGAATTTGGAAGAATAATATTCAAAATCCAGGCGGTATTATTTTTACTAGCAGTCATCATTCTTCATCGCATAGAACATACAAGGGTTGTTAAATTCTATAACTAATCCTACATTTTCTGCATGCCAGGAGATGAGGATTTATCCTGATCTTTATTTCTGTCGCTAAGCTTCAACATTTGAAATACCAATACATTAATTTAAAAACACCAGACAGTACTGCATATTAAAAAGATGCAGACAAGTTTCATAAGTCCCTCAGGGATTTCATGTTTTCAGCATGCACTATCTACTGTGGATCTTAAAAGCTCTCAGTTCTCTTTTCAAAGCAATACTGAATGTTACAGAGTCTATACCACTGTCAACATGGCAGCAAAGAAAGTGATGCTTTCAAAAGTTATATGAGCTTTATAAAATTTGCATGTCATTGGCATCAATAAATGATAAATTTGCCATGTGGTGTGTGAAATCTACAAGAAGTACATCGGTCTGAAAAGAATAAGAAACTTGTTTAGTTTTTACTACTATACTCACTACCACTAATTATTACATATGGGGTTGGATTCTGTAATATTTGGGGCATCTGACACATTATGCCGATATCAGTGCAAAGGTTGCTGATAGCAATGTTCATAGGTTAGTACTAAGCTAAGTGCCCTTGTGAGCCATTTTAAGCCTAGCCAATTATCCCTTGTGTGACTCAAACCCTGCACCTTGTGTTTGTAAGGCAAACACCTTAACCATTAGGCCACCCTCCCAATCTGTAATAAGTAAATATGCTAGGGTGAACTCAGAGTATCTTGGCGCACAAGGGAGTATCTCAGTAGTAACGGCGCACTGTATATCACTCAAAGGTAATCCATATGTAATGAGAAATTGTTGTCAAAGGGTGAAGTGCATCAATAAAGTTATAGAAAGAGTCTCTCAGTCTAAGCAGCCTGACAGTCATAAATACATATCTATAACAGAATCTATCCAATAAGTTTAAAGACAACTACAGAATATCACCATAGCATAGTAATTATTAAAATATGCTAGCTAACCTTATGGATTCCAACAAAATCCATACATTTTCTAATAAAAAAATGAATAAAGACAAAAAGGCAATCACAGCCACATCATCACAGCTAACATTAGCTAACAATGGATGCAGGACATGTGTGGGGAACACAGGTAATGCACACACCCAAGGTAATTGAGTGATAGAAAAGAAGACGTGGTGTGGGTGAGGTAGATGGAACAGAGAAACCAGAGGAAAAGTCAGATGGGAAAGGGCAATATTTTTGTGTTTGTTTTTTGGTGGGAATAGGCCCTTTTTGCATTAAGAATAGAAGGAAAGGTAAAGATATAGGAAAAAAGGATGAGAAGTCAATCACATCAGGTGAAACCATAGAACAAATATCACAACACATGACAGACACAGACTGGAAAAAAAAAAACAGTAAGGACAGGTAAGTTACACAGACAGCACAATGCCAACATGGGCAATGGGAAGTTGTCAAACAGGGTGGGGATACATATCAAAAATACCTACCTAGGTGCTGTCATGTTACAACATGTTGTGGTAGTCATACCTGGCTGTGTATGACCAATGGTAGATGTGTGTTGTAGGGTGATAAATAAGGATCACACCACACATTGGATAAATAAGCACACATCCTTGTAGTCTGTTAGCAGTGCAAATGTAATCCAAGCAACATCACAAATGATAAAATACAGATCTAGTAGTGCTAGATAATTCCAGAAGAGGACAAAACTGAACCTCTGACCATACATGTGAAAGGCAACCAACCAAACACACTGCCAAACAGCAGTACTGCAGTAAAGCAGCAAACTGGCTGCTAAACACACAGTTCGGTATACTCAGCCCAAACAAACCTATAATAAAATGTATATATGTGATACAGATATGCCATGTCAAAGACAGCCACACAGGAGTAGGCGTATATATTTGACTGTCACTGGCCTAACTGTAACTTATATGGAAGCAATGTCAGTACACATATGTAAAAATAATATACGTGCCCAAATCTAACAGTACAGCTCAAAAAAAAATCAGGTTGTGCACACGAATTCAACAGCATCCAATCATTAATACTCAAGTGTAACAAGAACAAGAATGTATTGCAAGTAGTAGCCAGCAACTTGTGTGCATATGTCTTATGTCTGTATAATGGCCAATGAATTGGCACATATGAACCTTGTAAACAAAGTAATATATGTCAGTGGACAATAACTGTAACAAAGACAAACATATCTGCAAAATATATTATGTAACTAAAAAGGTGGAAGGGAGGTGGACAACCTGGGGCCACATCAAAGAAAGCATTGATAAAGCAAGATGACAAGTTAAGGTTACTTACATTCATGTGAAGTTTTAGCATTCTCAGCTCAGTTATATGGTCTTCAGTTATGTGAAATTGCGGGTATGTAAAGTAGACCCGTATTAGCATACCTTAAAGTTCTTATTTAAAACACAGTTCAGGTTTTAGTGGTGCAAACATTAACAAGTAACATAATTATAATCAACAGAACTGCTGCTAGTGAATGGATTCTCATGCACACAACACCGTACCTGTGTTACATTATCTTTACTTATGGACATGTCCAATAACAGAACATGCCATTGACACCTTATCCATCACACAATGTGAGCTGCTTAATCAAGGCCATGCAATGGCATGCATAAGACAGCTTACCAGTGGAAATCATGACATGACCTGAACAGTTGTTTATTAGGCAGCATTAAGCATGACAAGCAAATGCCAAGCAAGCACCTACAACCTATCATGACATTTGAATGGAAGCATTCAATGACACTTCCTCATGCAACATTCCCATTAGTTAAATTTGATGAAATAAAAGCTTGTAAATGAAAACATAACATTATTATTGGGACCTGCACTGTTAAATAATGATGTCTGCCTCAGTAAACTGTCCAGCTAACTTTCAGACAGTATATCAGTATTTCCATTGTTTTTCCCTTGTATGTGTTCCCTGAGCAGTTATCTCTGTGTGCAAATGTAAATTGCAGTCTTTGCATGTAATGAGTCAAATGAGCAGCCACCAATTAACACTGTTAAAATGAAAACAAAGTGAGATGAAAATAATGTGGAAAATATGCAAGCCATATGACAAGCAGCTGAGTCAGGCAGCATGGTCATTGGGTAACCTACATCAATAAAATGAATGCAACACTACCAAACAGTAGTGATGTTCAGTCATAAACATAGTCACAGCCTGTGACACAAAAGAGTCTAGTATATGCTGTATAAACAGTATTGTCTGCCTACAACTGTATGCATGACCTACCTACATTAGTTATCAATCACTACCTTGCAAAATGCAAACATCCTGATGATGCTTGCTGATTATGAAATGGTACAAAAAGTGCATATGTGCACAAATATCCACAAGCACAGAATATGAGTATGTTAACTACATAAAGGAGATAACTCCTCAGACAGCATTCATTTTAGACCAATTGCCATCTTCTCTCCTCTCTCTAAAGTTCTAGAAAAATGCATATATAAACAAGTTATGCACTACCTACTCTGAAAATCTGCTTACATCTACTCAACATGGTTTTAGACCAAAGCATAGTACTACTACTGCCCTATCATTCCTTAATAATATAACCCTTGCCAGAGATAACAGCAAACTTGTCTCCTGCCTATTCTTAGATCTCTCTAAAGCTTTGAACACCATCTCTCACCCTCTACTTCTGCAAACTAGCCAACCTTAACTTCTCCCCTGCTACTGTTGCATGGTTTTCCAATTACCTCACTGACAGATTTAAAGCAGTGAAGAGGCAATCTGCCCTCTCCCCTCCTGTCCCAGTTAAAATGGGTGTGCCTCAGGGCTCCATCCTTGGTTGACTACTTTTCAACATCTTCGCTAATCTACTTTATTTTTCCTGTCCTCAGTCATCACTGGTCCAATACGCTGATGACACTACTGTCATTACTATTGCTGACGCTCCCTCTGAACTCATCTCTATAACACAGACTTCCTTTAACGCAGTAGAAAACTGGCTCTGTAATAACCAGCTTACCCTTAATCCAAAAAAAAAATAACTAAGCTACTGCCTTTTCTTCTTAAAAACTACAACCACATTAAATCCACTTTCACAATCCTGTCCCTCAATAACACACAAATTGAGGTGGAAACTAGCACTAAACTCCTTGGTGTCATAATTTATGACCAATTTAAATTCGATCTACACATTAACAACTGTATCAAGGAAGCTCATCAGAAACTAGGGCTTCTCTACCGCAACAAAAGGTTTCTCACCAGTGAAGCTAAAGTAACTCTCTCTTATGCCTACCTCCTACTCAGTCTATTATATGGCTTTAAATTCTTACTTGTCTCAACTCCATACTGCTTGCCAAACCTGAGTCTACCTATGACAAGATAGCCAAATTTGCAGCCCATCAAACTTACAAGTCACTCACTCAGACACCTTAACTGGCTTGGACTACCTCACCAGCTTCTTCTCCCTTAACTCCAGATCATCCACTCTATCCTTTATCAGCCTTCTTACTGTCCTACCCTATCATCTGTCATCTCCCACTATTTACCTGCTAGATCCATCTGGAGCTCTAACCTAGATCTGCTACAAATCCACAAACCTAAAACTAAGAAAGGATGTATTCTCTATAGCTATAATCCTTCCAAGGCCTGCAACAAACTCCCACTAAAGATCAGGTCACTCAAGCAACTTAGTCAATTCAAGCTAGCCACTAAAAAATACCTGTTAAGCCAATGGATCTGCCACCGTACCCATCTCCCTTAAACAGCTTATCAACCCTAACTGCACACCTCTATCTGCTCCTAACTTGTATAACTTTCTCTAACTTTCTAGACCTTGTCTCACATTAACTTCTCTATCCTAAGCACATTACATACATTCTTATCAGCAGAATGTAAGATTCTACATCTGGTGACAAATCTATTGTTAGTCCTCTGAATGATGTAGGATTCTAAATCTGACAGACATAATTAGTTTACTGTAGCAAATCCCTGTTTTTTCATGTATATGTTGCTTTGAATATTTTCTGTAAACCAGTTGTTGATTGTTTACTTATTTTTGTAAATGATAATCTGTAGACCATGTGGAGCTTTTCTCCCTGGGACTCCACTGAAAAAGGACTACTTAGCTCAGTCGGGCAAACCTGGTCAATAAATGTAAAATAAATAATAAATAAATGCTGTACCAAAAGCATCCAAGGTGTTGTAGGCAGATGCAATAACAGTGTCGAACTGAAGGGCATGCCACACAGTTTGTAAACAATGGTGTTAACACTGACACAGCATACAACCATTCAGTACGTGAACAGGCAGGCTATGCACAACAATCAGTCACTGGGAGTGACATCCACAAATACAAATGTGCAAACACATGCATTATAAACAGCAGATAGAGCACTATAAACTTGTAAGTAAAACACCCACCTAAGATTCTGTGACAGTTACACAAACCTGACTGTTATTTAGGTTGTGGCCTACATTTTAAAAACTATCATCAGAAAACATGGCTTGCTGTTGAATGATTCAGACTTTTTTTTTTCAAAAATATTTTTATTAGTTTTAAGACTATTACAAAAAAGAAATGAAAATAAATACAAGATAAGGAACTTGTAAGGTACATCAAACCAAGAAAAATAAAGTAAAGTACATTCTAAATTAATACAAACAGTTAACAACAAGTTTTGATTTATAAACAAGCAGTTATTGTAACAAGTACCTTACTCCTGAACGGGTAAAACATTCACTAGGGTGCCACAGAAAAACATAATACAAATAGAAATCAGGCCTCCCAAGAGGAGAATAACTTTAATCAGATAACATACTATTATATAAAGTATAAACTATTAACTATTTTGGGGGTACACCACCTAAACTGAACTATACATGTCCTAAAAACCTATTTACACCATATTTACAATATATTTACATCATGGATGTCAGAGGACATCTCCAAATAAAATGACATAAGACAATTAGTAAAGTGTAATGTTTACATTATCAAATCATTTTGGACTGTACCTAGTACAAAAAGGATTCAGCTTGGAATGCAAATGTATAAGAAAAAAATTTGCTGGATCTAACTTTCCTATTATCAAGAAGGCTACAGTCTGGCATTTTTATAGTACAAAAGATGCAGCAGAGGTTAAAACTATATTTGGGGCTCCTAATAAATATGACCCTATTTTAAGACACCTCACTTATAAAACAAAAATTCCATAAATACAGAGTTATGGAACAAGATATTCAATTAACACAATCAATCATCAATTCGCTCTCCCTAAAAAACAAAATGATCTCACATACTTATAAACTTGTGTCGTCCATTATATATAGTCATTCACTTTTATTTTCCAAATACTGGGATTCAATACAGGATGAAATCTCTAGCGAATCTAAGTATGAAGCAATCAGAAATAAACTAAACTTGACCCCCTTCAAAAATCTAATTTACACACAGCTAATGATAAATAATAACTCTTACTACATCCTAGTTGTTTCACAAAAATTTGGATGTAATAAAAACTTAACATCTCCTTTCTGCACTCTCCCTCATGTTGGGATAATACACATGTTCTGTAGTTGTAAGACCATCTATAATCTCTGGTCCTCCCTCAGAATTCAGTTAGAAATAATGGGGTATGAGAAAACTACATTTTCTTGGCAAACTATGATCCTTAATATTGTTCCTATTCAAATCAAAGGTATTCACCGTCATGTTCTTGTCTCAGTTTGTGCTCTCCTTAAATATTTCATTACTAAAAATTGGATCAACCCCTCAGCAATTTCATGGGAAAACTTTAAGGATATGGCAATAAAATATATATCAGCGCACAAAATGTACATGAATAGCAAAAAGAAAAAGAATTATTTAAAAAAATATTGGGAAAATCTCTTTGATCTAATCCGGAATAAATAAAATCCTGAATGATTCAGACTTGTAAGCACAGGTGTAGTGTGATTATTGCAATTTTCTTACTGATGCATGATGGGTACTCTGGCATTATAAACAATATACATGGTATTATAAAGAATACAGGCCTGTAACAAGGGTCAGAAGCATTTTATGTAACAAAACAGACAACATAACAACGTAACTCTCTCTCTCTCTGTTGCTCCTTCTGCTTGTGCATCCACTGAATGCAGAAGGCATGATTTTGGGTTCTGTACTCATCACCTGCAAAAACAAAAGAGAAACTATGAATGATGTATTCCTCAAATAACATGGCCATAACATTACTTAGATCAGGTTCTAAAATTTTTCTTTTAAAGAACATCAGAGAATCAACATACGCATTTTACAATGTTGCACACACAGTCCTTTATGTCTTTGAACACAGAGTTGAGGACATGAGATTCAGACCTCCAACTCTAAGCAATGTCTACACTCTAACCCTGGCACCTAGATGCCAAGCTAATCCATCTTGTCTAAGCTCGTATGTTGTGAATGCAATGAAAAGACTCAGGGTTATGAATGTGCAGGGATTGGTTACTGATGTGGATCACAACTTAAGATTTACAAACAGGACAACATTCTGGGAATTTAATTAAATAATTTACAAGAATGGATTTGTGTCAGAACAGTGATAACAACCAGTAACAGCAAGTTAAAACCTTCATCCCTCAAATGATGGGACAGTGCCATGTATTACATAGCTTCTGTTAACAGAGAAATACAAGGTGCTGTACATCAGTGACACAGTAATGTATGTGGGAGGACTACATTTAAAGGTATTCCTTGGCAAAGTGCTAAACACAGATCAAATGCATGCATCATTGTATGTCCCTATTCTGCATTTCACTTCATCTGTAAGTCTGACCATCTGACTCTCTGCAAAGATAAGGATGAGGTGGCTGTTGAAGTGAATTTAAGAATGACAAAATTACACTTGATAGTACATTTGTAAATCACAGCATATTCCACAAAACCTTTTGTCAGAAATATCAGTCTGTTCCAAGCTTTTCACATAATGCTGTACTTAAAGAGTTGCTGTTCACACAAAATTACAGATTATGAAGGAAGTCATAGGCATTTGGTGAATAACCAAGATACTCATAATCATGCATAAAATAACCATTTATATCAATAATCAGGTATGTAGAGCAAAATATTCTTCAACAATGTATGAACAACACAAAGATAAGAATATAATGAACTTTCTTTAATGTAAAATTTTACCCACAGCACACAAACATATATGAATGCAGGTCTGATTTTTACAGGCCAAGCTACCAGCCAGCACATGTTTCTTCTCAACAGTTAATGTGTGTGTGTGTGTGTGTGTGTGTGTGTGTGTGTGTGTGTGTGTGTGTGTGTGTGTGTGTGTGTGTGTGTATCCATATTCCTGTGGATAATGGATGAATACAGAAACATATGACACAAAACCACTATTGACCATCATAATCTACAGAAATAACAGCTATCAACACAAATAAAAAGGTATGTGCAGGCAGTTGGACAGACATTCCTCTTGGCTTAAACAAATGAATTACATAATCAAAATTAATCTGTTTTGCTAGATCAGACTCAATACTGAGTCTTGCCATATCTACTAGTCGTACTTGTGACATAGTGGATCTTAGAAAATTTTTTACCAGCTTTAGCTTGCTGAATGAGTGCTCTGCAGAGGGGACAGTGGCACGAATTGTCAACAAAATACGCAGACTGACACATATATTTGGAAAGAGTCCTAGTTTGTACTTTTTCAAGCAATTCAGCAGCTCCAATGGGCTCAGCTGGTTTTCTCCAAAATTTGATTGATGAACAGCTGGCAGATGACTCATCTCCATTATAAGATCTTCACTGATATCAGCAGGATATTGATTTGCCAGTGATTTTGATTTTTCTTTCAGCTCATCTGCAGGAATTGTTAGGTACTTCCAGAGGAAGCTGAACTACTTCTCAGAAATGTTCACTGCAGCATTGAAATGAGCTGTGAGTCCACCAATAACATTATCCAACATTACATAGAAAACAGACTTTCTGAAATACGCTTCTTCAGGGAAGTCATCCATTTCATGTTGTTGTGACAATTTTGCATCTTCACCATGGAATCTACTTTTGCGTTTTGCGTCACCATGACTTCCAGATAGATTAATTTCTATGTATAAATTGGAAGCAACATGCTTAGCTTCACTCCACATACTTTTCCAGCTGTTGTAGAGATCTGTCAATTCTGAAATCAAGGCTTTTATGGTGGACACTTCAACATCCAGTGTTGCATTTCTGGATTGGATAACTTTGTTACAGGTATCAACTGGAACTAATATTTTGTACCATACAACAGACATTATCACACAAACGAATGATGTCATATAAGACAAAGCTCCATTAATCTCTGTTCTTGTTTTGGCAGTTAGTTTCAGCTTCAAGAGGTATTCTAATGTTAATTTGATGTCAGTCAGATGGCTACAACGGGCTTCACACTTTCAACACGTCTGACCACCGTGTGCTACATATGCCATGAAGAAAACAGCCAATACATTTCTGCAAAATTTTCCATCGATGTGGACTAGAGCTAAGCAAGTTGTAAACAGTTTGTATAGTTCCAAAGTATGTTATGGTTTCAGGAATACATTCTGCAGCATCATTTCCACACAAATTGAGTGTGTGGCATCCACATGGAGAAAATATAGCAGTTGGACATTGCTCAAGTATTCTTGCTTGTGCACCTTTATATTTTCCTGACATGTTGGCTGCGTTGTCATAACCCTGTGCTCGGCAATCAGAGAGTGGAATATCATGCTCGTTCAATGTATCTACAATCATCTGTGCCATGTCAGATCCGGTTTTGTCACTGCACTCAACAAATTTCAGAAATCTTTCAACAATTTCAAACTGGGGTTCATTTTGAATTACTTAACGTAGCAGGAATGTTGTCTGCTCAACATGAGATGCATCCGGTATGGAATCAAATATCACTGCAAAGTACTTTGCAGTCTTTCTATCCTGCAAAATGTGTTGTTTCACAAATTCCGAACATTCAGCAATTAACTCATTTTGAGAATCAGTAGAGAGAGATAATGCACTTGAAGTCATTTCCCCTTTTCTTGTGACTCTTTAACTTGCAACACATGTTCTTTTAGAATTAGATCCCAATGAGACAACTCTATTAGCCCCAAAAAATTTCCATTGTCCTTGTCACCAATGCGCTGTGAACTACCATGCAAAGCAAGCCCACGTTCCCCAAGGAATAGTATAACATCAATGTTTCGTTTCATAATGTTGTATCACTTGACAGATTCTGTTGCAATTGATGCCTCTAAGAGACTTTTAATGCCCTTATCAGAAGACAGGCATCTTTCTAATTCTCGCCAAGCCAGATAGCATTGCCTATGACTATTGCTTCTCTCATGTTCTGGGATGCGACTACATAATTTTCGCCACTTTCCAGCAGCTGACCATCCTTCTGATGATGCAAGCATAGACTTGGATGTAGAGGAGCTAATGTTGCAACACAGATTGTTCCAAAATAATCGGCAGGGAAAACAATATAAGGCTTGTTTAACATCACTCCAGACAAGCCAGTCTCGGACATGTTTCTCACCATTCAAATTTCGAAATGTTAGTATGCTTTCTGGAAAAACTTGGTTATTCATATCTTTGGGAAATGTTTTAGGACTGCCAATATGACCTTTCATAGCACAGTTTTCTATATCCATCTGAGAAGGAACCTCTGTTACAAGAAGTCCAATGTCAATTCCAATATTACTCTTTTCTTCACCACGGCCAGATTCTGTAGACATTGACGTACTCGTTGCCTCACTTCTCTTTTCATCACTAACATTCACTTGTTCCTTCAAATCTCCTTTTCTCTCATATCCTCCATCCTCCAAATCCACATTCGCGTCATCCACCTTTTGTGCAAGAATCACATTAGGATTTACTTGATCTGATGTTTTTTGAAAATCCAAACTGGCTTCATGAGAGTCTGTCCTTTGTTTCAGTTCTGCATTTGGCTCACCTTGTTCTAAATCTAAAGTTTCATTTTTGTCATTTTCTCTTGTTTTGCATTTAACGCCAACTTGAAAGAGTGCTTGCAGTCCTTTTTTATTAATCTCATCACGTTTGAGCTCCAGATTTTTGAGATGACATGTTTAAGGGAGGTACCTGAAATGAAATATAGAACACAGAAATTTGCTGTATTGCTATTGAGAATTTTGTTAGTGGTTCTAAAGTTAAGACATATTGCTATTGATTTCCACTAACCATCAAGCCGTTTATAGTCTCAGATCTCTCAATAGCGTAGACAAAAAGGCATACAATGTCAGTGGGCCCTTTATGCTACAATTACAGCATTTACAGGGAACTTTATTTGTGGAATTATTTCTTCCTTCACTTTCCTGTAAAGTCTTCTTTGCAGTCCACAATGAATCAGCATGGCTTATGTCCCTTTTTCTTCTTCCTCTCGGGATTTGGCTGGAAAGCAAGGAGAAGTAATCCGAGCAATAAGTTTGAAGCTAGGAATGAACACGTGAGAACACTCATTGATAATCACTTTCACAGGTTTTTGTTCGTTGAATCTTGAATGCACCGTATTATGTCACTCAAAAGTATTTTATCATTGTCACGGCCTTCTGTTGCTTTGTGCTCACTCAACGCTTTGTGATCTTGTACACGAAAGTTCTCACACTGTTCTTTGTCTTAGTTTATAAGAACATCTTCTAAAGACAATGACACATTTCGGTTTTTGTGATGTTTCTTGGGCTTCATTGGACTCCCTTGAGCTTCATTGGACTTGGAGCGATGTACTGGCTGCACCTCCCTCTCCTCGGGCCTGCTTGCATGCAGCACCTTCCTGTTATGCCAAGCTATTGGTTAATGTGAAGAATTTTGAGAACTTATACGGATGTGCACAAATGAGATTCCAAACCTGGAATTTTAATGAACCTCATTAATTATGCATGGTGCAGATGGTACTTAAAAGATGTATGCAGATAGCTGATCTTACTTTCAGTTATACCCGATTCATAGGTAGCTGATAAGGTAAATTGGCACCTGTTAGCATTTCGTTTTGGGGAATATTAGCTCAGTATACACCTGTGTTAACATTACTCACTTTCAAATGTGTCTATTTAGATTTATCCATTTATGGAAAATGTTTGCATTATGAAAAATGTTTGTAACTTACTAGAGCGGTGTGTGATTTACCTGTATGCAAACAGGTGTTGACATTTGCCTTAAGGACATGTAGTAACTTCCCATATGCAGTTGTACAGACAGATGTACATAGCAAAATTGAACACTACATAAAGACAAATTTATGGATTATCCATTTATCTTGTGGGTGACTTCATCCATTCTGTGGTGTATGTATGGAAAACGACAGATTCTGACAGTATCCATATGTCACTATGCACTATCTGTTCCTTTTGTTGTTGTAGATATTTACTCATTGATGGCTCTTAAAACAAGTATTAAAACTACTGTTTCAACACTAGTAGGATCTGTACTATCTGTGGCCTGCTTATGAATCCTGAGTTTCCAACCCTTTCTGTAAGTTGTTTGATTGAGAATTTACAGATACTCAGTGCTGATGTGGATGGCATACATTGCATAGTAATGATTGTGTTGATATGAGGTCATCATGCATAACATGTCATATGACAGATTGTTTTTGAATACGTTTCTGTTTAGGCTGCAATTGCACTACAGCTACAGCAGCCCACATTGCTATTGTACACACATGTTTGTGTATTATGTAATGTACAATATATGCCACCCAATGCTGCTGTGTTTGGACCTCCATTCCATGGACATCTACTGTAAGGGGGTTGAATGTTACAAACAGTCTCTACAGATATTACAAGTTATGTTGTTTTACAAGTGCTATGTATGCAAGCATTGTTGAATATTTTATATGTCACAGTGAGTATTTCATAGAATTTTGCATTGCAGAGGAATGCATAGTGTTTACAGTGGCACAAGCTACATAATCATCTGCATAAGTGGGCCCCCAAAAGATATGTGCATATCACTGTCTTTCAGATGGCAAACAGACCTAGTGGTGACAATTTCTCCCCAAAGCAGAATGAGATTATAATAGATGCTCTGCAACAACATAGATGGAGACTCCTTGGACAGGCAGAGAATACAGTATGCAGGAATGAAGTCTGGGCCAGCCTCACCAACTTGATTAATGCAGTGGAATGTCACAATAGAGTCTGTAAGGCCTGTCACTGACACTGCTGTGACATGATCCTCCAAGCAGGCAACAGGTTATGAAGGTATGAGAAACTGAGGGATACCACCATTGGTAGGCCACAAGTGACCCCCCCCCAATGAGATAACACTATTTCTTGCATCCCTGCATATGGCGAGTGGGGAGCACTGCATACCTGTGTTGGGATAGAAGCAGGTGGTTCAGGCAGCACATGTATGTGTTACTTTGCATAACATGGATGACTATAGAGTAAATCATTGCATATTGCTGTTGTATGCATATTCATGTGTTGACATTTTTATTTTTCGTCTGTGGAATTGAATCATGCACAGAGATCTACACATGGTGATTACAATCAACATAAGTGTAATGACATGTAGCCATACAACTAAAGTACAGACAGAACAGTGCAAACAACATGTGTAATGCTGACTGCATTAACATTCACAGGTCCATCTACTTCTCCACAACATCAGGAAATATCAGGTGTGTGTCTCCATACAGTGTTACTGTGACCACTACCTGTTATTGCCTCAGTCACATGTCATAGCACTACTGTTTACAATCATACTGATATTTCCCTAGCATTGTACACTACAGGGACATCCATTGGGGGTACAAGCCATGCAGGTGCAAATATGGACTGACCATGTATGTTACCACAACAGGTTTATAAGTTGCAGTAATATGTAGCAGACCTGTGTTACATGACATTAATATTGCTGTTTTTCTAGACAGGGACATCTGGCCAACAGGTGCACTGTACATCAGGTGAGTATCAACAGCCCCTGTTACTGTATCCTATATGCCATCATGCCACTATTCCATTGCCTGCATACATGACTGTATTGTCCTTCTCCTTACTTTATCACTGCAGGATCCACAGTGCATCACACAAACTTACAGCATCAGGAGTCTGGCAGTTGTATGCTGTTACCTCTCTTTCATACATGTTATTGCTATTATTCCTGTCATTGTCCTCCATTAATGCTGTGTCCTTCCACCAATTAATAGGACAGACTATATCATCATCAAGTGCAAAAATAAGTGGTATGTCTATGTAATACCTACTGTATATATTAATGCTGTTGGAATGGTTCATGCTGACAATGCTGTGATTACTAATGCTGGTTTTGTTTCCCTACAACAGTTGCAGTTCATCTATCTCCTCCTGTGCCATCTTCCCACAAGGACTTGTCAGGTGTGTGTAATTCCATGCATGTTGCACATGTTACATAATTGTCAGCTGTGCAGAACACTGACGATATCATCTGTGTTCTTTGACAAGCCTGATGCCACAGGAGTCTGACAGTTGTTATTAAACATAGCGGACTCCATTTATTATATTACTTTATTCATACTTTACAGTAATATATTTGGCTTGTGATATTAGCAAATGCTCTGCATTATGTCCTGAGTTGTGTAACTGTCTGTATCTTTTTATAGTGCATAGATAGGAATATGTCACAGAAATGCATATCCCTTATTGTCTGCCATACACAGATAAACCAATATGAGTCTGTAGGCATACCTGTATCAGTTGAGCCCTGATGATCCCTATTGTGATAGATTTGCTCATACTGTTAGATGTTGTGATTATATTGTTATGTCTGATGCTCAGTGTATACATGTATGCAATCCTTGCTGATGTAGTGGAGCAACACCTAAACATTAATGTTTAATCTGTATACTTCTGTATGTGTAGCGTGCCATGCCGTAAAGCTATGTGTCAGACCCTGCCATGTTGCCTGGACCTGCACTTGTGGTCACACCTTTTGTTGACCATGCCTTTGTCTTCTGCCATCATGTCCTCCTGATCCTCCTCCTCTGATTCCTGTGGGATGTCTTCTTCCGGCATGTGGGGCTCTTGGGGTAGTCCACCCACACCTGCAGCTGGAAAACCACCATGTGCTCTTGTTAGCATGTTGTATAGCATGGTGTACACAGTTGTCATCTGTGCTGCCTTCTCAGGTGTGTATTGCAGTGCACCCCAGGATGTGTCCAGACAGCTGGACCTATCATTCAGTAGACCAAATACATGTTCAATGGTATTTGTTGTTGTGTGTGCTCTATTATAGGCCACATCTTTAGGTTTGATGGTTCTCTGTATGGAGTCATTAGCCACGGCTCAAGTTGATAACTACAGTCACCTGATGTGAGGAGTAAACAGACATGTTATCAGCATGGATATTGTTGGGAGGGATGTCCTTAGCTTACAGTCTAGCTATGTCCCTGTACTTACCCAGTAGTAGTCTACCATGTATTTCACCTTACAGGAATGTGGACCTCAGACCACTTTCTCTCCATATGGCAGCATCATAGATACTTCCAGGATGAGTTGCCATGAGGTTTGCTATGCTGCCATCTGCTGCCCACATAAACTGTCAGTTCAGGGATGGCCAGACCTTTCTGTTAATATATCTCTCAGCTTCTGGATGAAGTGGGAACTTGATAGGGATGTGGGTTCAAGCTATTGAACCATGTACATGTGGGAAGTTTGCAATATTATAGAACTGGAGCATTACAGACCTACACTCCATGGGGCTAGATGGAAAGTGCATGTAGTCATCCACCTTGCTGCACATTGCTGCCAAGAATTTTGTCAGGATATGATTGGCAACTGTATGTGACATTCCTACAGCATTTCCCACATGTCTTTGGAATGTCCCAGATGCAAGTGCACCCAGGCTGAGACACACTTTGGTGTCCAGCGGGATGGGATTGCCTCACAATGCACACACTGACTTGTGTGGGGTACACATGTTGTACACAGACTGCAGCAGCTCTCTGTCTAGGTGGCAGCTGTCAATTATTTGTTGATCTGACAGCTGAGTTAGTTTACAACCTTGCTCTCACTCTAGCTGTCTGCCTTCTACAGTGCACAGCTACATCCTCATCCATGCCTTTTAGTACTGCAGTCTGTTGAAGTTCATTCTCATCAAGTTGCATTTTTATTTATTTATTTTTTGTGGTATTATTACAGGTTCCTTCATACTCCATAGTAGTAGCTTCCTTTTTTTGTGATGCCGTATATTATATGCCGAGAATTTTGGAAAAAAGAGTCATGTTGCAGTTTGTCACATATGTCTTGTTGGGCGCGCATGTTATGTTTTGGAATCCGACAGGCATGCACATAATCCATAATTATCTTACACTAAATAGCTAAGTACTTAAACTGCTTTCAGCATGTCTTCTGAAATCTCATCCGCAGCTGGTACACTGAAGTCTTCCTTCAGCATGCTGCTCTGTCTGGAAATAGTTTTTGGAATCCAGACCATACTTTTTCCTTCATGGGTTAAAAAGTTCTATTATATTCTTAATTGAAAAAGACATGTAAATAATATTCTTTATTCACTGGAAAAGATGTTTAAATAATATTATGCAGAAAAAGTCTTGAAAGTTAGCATATTTTACACACAAATACTAGAAATGCGTCCTGTACCTATGAGTAAAGCTAAAATGAGTAGTTAAGGGTATTCATAGGTTAGTACTAAGCTAACTGCCCTTGCGAGCCATTTTAAGCCAAGCCAATTATCCCTTGTGAGACTCAAACCCTGCACCTTGTGTTTGTAAGGTAAACACCTTAACCATTCAAACCCTGCACCTTGTGTTTGTAAGGTCATTAGGCCACCCTCCCAACCCTCTTGGGCCAGATTCATGAATGCCTACACTAAGTGTACAACATTCTGAGTGAATAGACAACACAAGCAAAACTTACACCTGTTTCCTCCTAAATTTAGTTTTCCCACTGATTTTCTTTCAGCCTTAAATATCAAGGAGGATTTATAAAAGTTACCACAAAGTAGATAGCACAAAAAATGTTGTAGAGATGTTCTTGAATACTGATCGTGTATACACAGTGTATGCTAAGCATTCATGATTCCGGACTTTGTAACTCACCCTACTAAACTTTTTTTTACAGATTCAAACAATAATCTGACTCCAAAACTGTTTTCATAAAAGAAGAAAATGGTCAGAAGGACTTAGACATTCCTACTTTCCACTGACGACATTATGAGTCCTGTGCGATAGCACAGATGGGAGGATCCCATAAGTGAGACTGATAATTTGGGTACACATAGCAGAGTGGGTTTTGAACAAAAAGCTAGAAGTAAAACTGAATGGTTATAGATGTGCTTTTAGTGGGGTGGGGGTATGGGAATTATCACCTCCTCAGCAGCCCCCTAAAAGGAAGTGACAAGTACAGACACTTTGGTAAACATTTACAATAGGGCTACCCTGAAAGCTATCTATAACAGACTGTGTAAATGAAACTGCATTCATTAGCCAAGGGTAAAACCACTCCATATCATCCAGTGAGATGCTCATTTTGGTCTAAATCATAAAAATTCCTCTTGTAATATGATAAAATGTTAGGTCGACCCAACTCTTTCTCTGTAATGAGTGAATAAGCTGGCCTGAAAGATATGATAAATTCAGAAACACCTGAGACCAGTGGATAGGAGAAATGAAAAAAAAAAACAGTGATTAATATTTGTAAGATATGTATTTGGGATGCATG
Source organism: Protopterus annectens (assembly GCF_019279795.1). Lineage (NCBI taxonomy): Eukaryota > Metazoa > Chordata > Ceratodontiformes > Protopteridae > Protopterus > Protopterus annectens. The sequence goes on along the minus strand of NC_056726.1, from coordinate 399,501,797 downwards.
TCTAGACTTAAAAAGACCCTTTTGGCTGTTAGCCTAGTATATGAATCTATGGACCTATGAGAACATTTCATATCTCATGCAAACTTTGAAACATATCCTTCAAGAAAAGGCTAAATATTATTTGGATCGCTAGTTCTCACTGTGGGAGGGGGGGCATTTTAATGGGTTTAAATGATCCAAATGTTATGCAGTGTTTTCAAAGGCATAATCAGTATTGGATCCTCATTTATTATTTGCTTACTGGGAAAGTCCAACTTGGAATGAAGCCAATTTTCAGCAGAGGCCCAGGATGAAACATTCCAGACTCATGTCTTTGTAATGCGGGAGGAAACCATATCACCCGAAGGTAACCCACACAAATGCAGGGAGGACATGGAGACTCCGCACAAAAGGCACCCTAGCCTAGAATTGAACCGGAGAACCTCTTGCTGTGAGGTGACAATGCTACTGCTGTAGCGCTGCAATCTTTATGGGTTGGGAGTTGGTATAATAATTAAGGTGTTTACTTCACAGCCACAGGATTCAGGGCTTGATTCTCACTTTGTTTGGAGTTTGGCATAATGGTCAAAGTGTTAATCCTATAGCTATAAAGTGTAGTGTTTGACTCTCACATGGGATAACTGGCTAGGCTTAAAATGGCTCTACAAGAGCAGTTAGTCTAGTACTAAGCAATGTAATTTGTTCATGGGATACTGTTTACTGCTGAATAAAAATAGGCCCACAATTTAAAAACTCAATGCAGGTTTATGAAAAGTATTTTCCAAACAGAGAGAAATATGTAGCATTTAACACAGTGGTGCACAACCTTTTTGTGGGGAGGGCCACTACACGAATTTTTGATGTATCTGTAGGCCACCTTAAATCATTACGAGTTAACAATAGGTACATGTGACTGGCATTTTCACTTAATACAGCAGTCATGAAATTGCCAGTTTTCTACTTCAACTCTGCGTTTAACTTTATTCTGGCTTGCAGCCATGCCTTATTACAGACTCTTGTAGAAAGTTACTACTGTTTGCAGACTACAAGTTATAAACAACAAAGAATAGTTACTTCTGCAGTTAAAATTATAGGTGTGTGTAACTGCAGTCAATTAAGTAAGCACATGCTGGAAAGTTTGCATGACTGGAGTAAAGCATAGCATTTTTTCACTTTTTTAAAAGAATTTTGGTTACTCTCTGGGGGCCGGTTGGTGTTGCATCAAGGGCCGGATGTTGTGCACCACTGATTTAACAGTTTGTAATATAATGGTAGGGCTAATGAGTCTTTTGCTTGCATGATATTTATCATTATTATTATTGTATTTGGTCAGGTAGCATTTCTAAGAGTATATTGTATTCATCTTTTTTGTAATAAAGGATGACTGTGCATTATGCAAGTATATTACATCTACTAACTTACTGCCATGTGAAGGGAGGGGAAGCAGAAACAGAACTTTCATATTTGGTCACTTCACCATTGCCTTATGATCGTAAGATAATGCTGATTTTTATCATGTACATGCTATGGTTGCTGTTATATATGTTCATATTATGAGAGCTTCACAAATTAAATTCACATTACAGCTGGGTTGGTATCAGGGAATCTGTACACTCTTGAATGCAGCATGATGCAGACTGATAGAGCAGCAACTGCAATATTTTGTTATCTAAAGTGGTAATTCTTAACTAGGTTCTGTATGATGCATTCATGTGGTTATGCTGGAGTGGACTTGAATGCTTCAGCTGTGCTTAAGAAGTATATATTAGTGCCAGGCAGGGCCAGCCTTGGCAGCTGGTTTGCCCTTCACTGTCAGTGTTTTTATTCACAGTGGTGGCCACTGTTGTACATAGATCACCTATATTTGTTTGTGCCTTACTATTCTTTCTTTGTGGTATATTCCTTCTGTGTGCTTGTCTGATTTCACCAGGACTATTGAATAACAATAATTGCTAGACCTTTAATAATGTCCAGTTTGAGTGTACTCCAACTTGATATCTTACTTAGATCAGTTGACCTCTGGGGACTTCTGTTAAATGGATATACATATGGAACAATTTTGGAAGAACATGACCTGATACTGCCTTTCTATAAAAAAATACAGTTAAGGAAGATCCTAATGAAGTTGAAATAAATTCCTATTCAATTAGCACTGCAGTTGTGCTAATGCTAAAAAAAGGATGGCAGATTTGATGTACAAGTCCTATGTTGATGAAACTTAATCCATGAAGTGGTGGTGAGAGGCAATATGTTGTGGTTAGTTTGCAACTACAGTTTATGTCATTCTATTACGATTCTACTATGCCCCAGTGCTGACTCCTCTATACCTATAAATGAGTTATTTTCTGCTTTAGCCAGGGAGAGACAATCAAGTTGAGTAGTGTGGGGGTGAGGAGGGAGAGACTGTAAAACTGCTCTTGACAAACAATTTGAAAAATCATATGGGTTTAATGAGAATAAAGCAGAAGCTGCTGCCAAGCTTTGGGCTTGGTTGTGGGCCTTAAAACTGGTTGAGTATATACAGGATAGTGCATCTTGTTGCATTTGTAATATACTTACTTTATACCCCAAGGTAGAAGTACTGCCATCTTGATTGTTTTACTGTATTAGGGTATATGATATTGTCAGTCTTGAATGACAATATTATGATGCAATTATTATATGGTAATATTCTGATGCAATTAATCTATGACCATGTCCATGTTGGAGTCTCAGTTGTATAGAAATGTCTAGGGTAGGTCCAACCATGTAGAAAATAAACACCTACTATTTAGTGAACAGTCCTGAAGGAATATAGCTCTTAAATGCAAAGAAGAATCTGAGGGAAATCATATGAGCTTTTAAGAAGACTCTGTATTGCTACCTTAGGAACTAATTGCTAATACAGGAGGCAGAAATAGGAGTTTGCAAAAAAAAAAAAACTCTACAGGTATGGCTATGATATGGGATAATCTAAGAGATGAGATGAGAGATGTTCAGCTAGTGGCCAAATCCAATCATGTGGAAGACAAGCCTGGCTAAAACTCAGTAATTGGTGAATACTGGGTTAGAGGAGAGGAGAGTAAGAGATCAAATTATTGGCCTATTTTGTAAAGTGATGCAGTCTAAAAGCATGATTGCAGCACCATATATGGTGAAAGGCATACAAATGAAAGGGAGGTGATTCAAAAGATTTTTGTTCTTTCATGAAGACTTTTACCAATGTCAGCCTACGATTTAGAGCATGGCAAAAAAAAAACTAGCTCTGTTCCCTAATAAATTGCTCATAATCACTAAAGAGAGTTGTGAGAGTTGAGTGAGGAGCTTTACTTTCCAGCTAGTAGCTATTAAGCAAATATATTTAGGCTCATCATGCTAGAGGTGATCAAGGACAGCTTTGACCTATTACATCCTAGACTGGTCTATGGGAATCTTGGGATGAGCTTCACTTATCCTTTAATTCCAAGATATGAATAGTAAAACTGATAATCTTGCCACAGGCCCTGCACTTTCCCATTTCCTTTCTCCTTTCACTATCCACTCTGTTCTTCTTTTCCCTACTTTTTTCTCTCTAATTTTCCAGTTTGGAATGTAAAGATGTCTAATGATGAAATACAAGTGTGTCTTTTCTTAGTGTTCTGTTATCAATAATTTCCTACATTCTTTCTACTTGTTATCCTTATTTGTTCCTACTTATCATACTTATACTGTTACATATTTTGCTAAATTTCTGTTGTATATTTTTAAACTACATTCTTCAATCTTTATTGCTTTTTGTTGTGCTTTATTGTATAACAATGCCTCTAGCACTCTCATTTGTATGTTTTTTATTCAATATGTTGTTACTTTACTCTACTTTAATATTGTAAATATTTTCTTCTATGCTTTTACTGTGGTGACTTACATACTATAATTGATGGCACCAGAATGACCTCTAGTAAATCCATCTCATACAAACTAGGTACGTTTCCATGTTATTGCTGTAACAGATGTAGCTACATCACAAAGGAACAACCATTTGAACATCCAACAATGAAATATGTATTTACACCTCATTTCTTTGCTAATTGTAACACTAGTAATGTCATTTATCTTGCTACCTGCATCAAATGTAATGCGTTTTATGTAGGTTTAACTAAAAGGAAACTACATGAGCGTATATATAATCATCTATATGACATTAAGAAGAAAGTAGACACAAATGCACTAGCCAAACATGTTATTGATTTTCCATCACACTCTTTTACCTTTAGAGTGCTACAAATAGTGGTTGCTAATGCTAGGGAAGGCAACAAGGAAAATAATCTAGCCATGAATGAATTACATTGGATACTGAAACTAGGAGCCCACTTGACACCAGGGATTAATAGTTCAGTCTCCATAAAACCGGCTTTGTTATCTAGATAGTTAATCCATTTTTACATCATTGAAGTAGGCAGGGATTGATGCACTTGGTTATATTTGATGAGTCTTATGTTTAACACATGGTCTGCCATATTCCTACAGCTTACCATGTTTCATTTTATGACTCAATATTTAATTATGCACACTTTTTTGAGGTACTTGACATTGATATTCACTTTGGAATCATTGTATTAAGTATGTACTTATTTTTTAGTCTAAGTGCCTTTATGAGACAAAATATACTTTTGATAGCATTATTATTAGAAATATAGATATGCTTCTGATTATATATTTATTTTATCTATGAAAAAATCTTTTTCATTATTTTAAGTTAATTTAATAGCAGATATTTTTTGATTTTTTGACATTTTGTTTAGTCTCATTTTTGTATATACACTGTCTTTGATAGTGAGTTTTCATAATATATTTTTGACAGTGAGACTTAGACAATATTATCAGGAGACATATTTTTGTATTTTTGCATTTTGAATTGATGTGTTTGTAGAAGGGGGCATAATGGTTATGCCGTATAAGCTATGTGATGTGCCTATAGATGGGGGCGTAATAGTTATGCCGTATAAAGCTATGTGATGTGCTTGAAAGTACATACACATTTTTTATATACATTTTTTAAAGTATTTAAAATTAGGCATGCTCTTAAGCATGAGTCCACTTTTATAGAGAAAATTTATACTTAGTGTTCTGAGTTAATACGCTTGCGACTCATTTTTTATATCTGGGGACACTAACTTTAAAATATCTAGGGAAATGCGATAACATTTATGTTTCATTTTCTATTTCCTGTTAAAGCTAATGAGCATTTTTTAGTTTGGTCTTAGTTTTTGCTATATTGTATACTAAAATGGGTGACCCTCTAAGAACGTATACAAGCTTATTTCGAATTGTACATTTGCATTAATCATATCATATTTTCTTTGATCACTTGGGTTTCTGTTTTAAAAAGCCAAAAGTTTTGTATTTTTAATTCCTTTTGTTTGAAAAGTCCTTATTAAGATTTATATAACTTTCTCTGTTTTTTTCGTGAGTCCATAGTTAGATAGGCTTGCCGTAATGATTTATTCATCAAATGCAGGCAACTCATTACGTGCATCTCTTGAGAGATTTAACATAATGAAAGCCGTGTCTTAAATATCCAACAATGGAAACCACTGTATTTTGCTTTTGCTATTATAAGGCAATGTAAATGACTGTTATATATATAGAGATATATGTTTTTGTTATAATTTTTGCAGATAGTTTTGGTTCTGCTTCCATATACTCTGCTCATTTGCATAGGAAGGAAACCTTTAAGGTGTAATTCAAACGCTAATTTAGTGTTCAATAATACATACTTGACTGATTCAAAAGCAAATTATTTAATTAAGTTCCCGCTCTTTGCAGGATAAATATTGGTACCTTTGCTCTATTCAATGATATCTGATGAAGCGTGGATTTACCACGTGAAAGCGCTTATTCTCTGTCTCTAATAAAGGATTGTCTGGCTTTTACCACGGAGTTTTACCTTTTTGCCTGACTGAAGCATTTTGCAGTTTTGTGGACTATTTTGCTGTTTATTCCTGGTGGTTGGTTCAACACATTTGTCTCTACTATTTCTCAGTTCTTGGTGAGTGAACCATTCAACAGTGCTACCGGCTTTTTCTTCAGCATGCTTTTACTGTGACGCTTTTCTCCCAGGCCTCTGCTGAAAAAGGACTTAGCTCAGTCTGACTATCGCAGTCAACAAATGTCAAATAAATAAATAAATAAACAAGTCCTGGTGTTGGGCTGTCTGTAATTGCAGTTGCATGTATTAAGGTATATTTGGGATGTTTACTATTACATTCCCAAAACTGCTTTGGTTAACTGGCATGTGATTGAAATGCAGTTTTCAAGTGGGCAGAATGTCAAACCAGAAAACATCAACTACACTACAGCAAATGTGTAGTGTAGTTCAATTTTCTGAGTTCAGCACTGTGTATAGAGATTGCTGTTCAATGAAGAACAAGGAATTAACCCAGTTCCTCATTGATATAGTGCGATCTTGGTGTTGATATATAATTTGGAGGGGATATTGGGGGTGCGGGGGTGTACCCACCTGCAAAATAGTAAAGTACATGTACCATTGACTGCGGAAAGTCATGGTATGATAAGCTGCATAGCATGGGTGACTGACGTCACCTCCTGCTATGTTGAATAAATTGAACTCCATGAAATGATATATTCAATTTCAAGTTTGCTGCCTATTCAACAGTACGGATTTGTTTTTACAGGTTGATGTTTTGATCGGTCAACCAAAACAGTTTTGGGAATGTAATATTAAACCATCTGGGACTATACTACAGAGGTTATGGTCAGTATATCCAAACTGTGCAGCTCTTCTTCCACTGGAGAAGGGTGGAGAAGGGGTGTGTTTTTCGTGTGGGTTAGATGTAATTTTTGAGGTAGCCCCAGACAGTTTGGCCAAGAATGAACATGAGAGTAATGTTATCAGTGTTGCTTATTCCACTTCATGGAAATGCATGGAAACAAAGAGTGAGCACTCTTTGAATTAGGGGCCACTTCTTTCCATCACTTCAGTGGTGGTAGATTAACTGGGCATGGTATTGATAAGTATCCCAGGAGGTGTGAGTAGCCTATATCAAATATAATGGGTATCCATCAACTACTTGTTCAAAGGGATCAGAAAGGATGGAGCTTCCATGAACGAGCTCCTAAGTGATGTGGTAATGGACAGGGTACCTAAATCAAAGAAAATGATACAGACACAGGTTCATACCAAGTCACATGGCTGGGTAGATCATGGAAGTATAAACAGGGCAGGTGCATAAACACTACTTTCATGTAGAATATAATGAATGCCTGGAATAATGAATTTCCTCATAATTGCAATATGGATCAATGAACCCAGGAATATGAACTCTGTATTTAAGCAGACATTTTGTGACATAGCAATGTATTTTGCACAGACAACATTTTACACCTGTTAGACTTGCAATACTTTTCTTCAGTGCCAAATTATGTGGTGGAGATGACAAAGAAGAGAGGCCTTTCACCACTGCATGTATTAAGGGGTGCTTAATGGTTAAGGTCTTTAGCTCACAGATGCAAGGTACAGGGCTGGATTCTAACCTTTGGTTTTTGGCTAGGCTTCTAATAGTCAGCAAACTCATAGCCTAGTATTTACCTATGAAGACTTCACTATCATCAGACAGTTTTAAAAAAATATTATGTGAATACTCATAAAATTTCTAGTTGGTCTGTCACCCTTAATCGTTGTTTGCTGCTCTCATAGATTATCATCAGGCTTCTGTATCTCTCAAAATCAAAATTAGACACTTGTCATTATTTATGTGATGTGCTAGTAAGTGCAACTGGAACAGCACATCTGTTTTTCTCAGTTGTAGAAGTTTAGAAGTTGCTAATCAAATGGAAAATAAGGGTCTGTATACAGAGTGAAGTTTTATTTGGATCAGAAATATTTATTAGATCTTATCCATGGAATGGTTGACTTGTTAGTTAGTTAGTGCTTTTGTTCATGGAATAGTCCAAATGGGTAAAAACCTCTTTTCAGCGGAGGCCCCAGATGAATTACCCACTTTATTTCTGTCTTAAATATGGTTGTATTAAATAAGTTTTAAATGATTCTTTCCGACTCAAAGTTCTCTATACATCCAGTTTGCTTCTTACCTAAGGATTTTTTCTCTTTGGTTATCTGATGTTCAGTAATTGTACTTTTTTGTATAAAGTGCCAGGTTATTGTGTAAACATTTTATCAGACAAAAACAAGACAGTGCCATTGAAAAGCTAAGATAAACAGAGTGTATACCCTGGATGCCAGCTTGCAGAATGCTCCAGACCATAAAACAGTGACAGTTTACAAAGCTGTTATTAAGTAACTTAATTACAACTTATAAATTGTCTAGCAGAGAAAATGGTCTGTTATTTAGACAGTTTACAATCTTACACCTTTACTAAAATAATAGTTTGACATACCATTTCTAAGTCATGTAGAAGAAGCTTTACAGTAAGATTCTTTAGAAGCTGTTTAGAAATAATCATGATTGTTTAATGATAGGTTCATAGATAAGTAATAAGCTAGCTGATCTTGGTGCAGTTTCCCTTCCAAAGGTGAGAATCAAAGCCTGTATCTTGTGTCTGTGAGGTAAACGCCTTAACCATTATAAGAACCCCATATCTTGGGAACTGTTTTTAAGGGTAGCAATGTGCAATCCAGTTGCACTGCTACCATAAGAAAACATTTGACAGTTTACTAACTGCCATTATGCAATCACAATCACTTATAGACATCGATGGCGAGAGTTGCCAAATGATTTGGGGTTCAGATTTCATTGAACTTATAAACCTACATCAATGCACTTTTCAGTTGATGACTCTGTGTTGGACTTTCTATACATTATTTTAGAGCCTTACTTGTGGTGCTGCGGTAGCGTTGTTGCCTCACAGTAAGACACTGTCCGGTTCAATTCTCAGCTAGAGCGTCTTCTGCGTGGAGACATGCATGAATGGGAGCACCTTTGTTGAAGGTTGTGCGTCAGAGCTGGCAACTAGGCATGTAAAAATCTACTGCCAATCCGCTGTGGCGACCCCTAACCGGGAAAAGCCGAATGATACAACAACTTGATTTTGTTTTTGATACACCAATGTCACTTAAAAAAATGTTTTCATAATTCCGCCAATGTTTTAAATAGTTATTTTTTACATTCACATATGCTATCTGGATGAGTGTTCTGATCCAGAAACACTTTCACGTTTCAGCCAAGATCCATGCCAAATGGTGTACAAGGAATAGCAAAAATTACAGGTTCAGTGCAACAGAGCCTTGTATAAACAAATATATTTATTGAAAGTAGACAAACATATAGATAAATAATTTTGTTACATAAGAAGGAAATAGGAGTTATAGGGTACTATGAGTCAGCAATACTCGTATAACATTTAATGGAAAACAGCCATATTTAAGACAAAAATAATTAAGGTGGTGTTAGTAGTAACTATTCTGTTGTTAACATGTTCTACTTCCTAAAATAAAAGTATACATTGATACAATATGTATGAGGTTACAGCAAAAACACAAAATGTATAATATGCACCTCATAAGAAACAAGGTATTAAGTTTATATAGAATAGCATTTGTTCAACATTTTGTTTAGTAATTCATCATCATCATCATCATCATCATCATCATTAGAATAGCTAGTTGTATTGTAATGCATCAGCATTTTGAAAAATAACATTACAAATGAGTTTCAACCCTTTAATGACCAGAAGGAGATATCATGAAGTGGCCAACGTCTAAATTATAGCAATAGGTTCTTAACTTGAAAAGTGTTGTACACATTGCTAGTGAAGCATGTGCAGCTGCAGACTTTTTTAGGTGCAGTTTAACATGATTTCTGAATAACTGGCAAGTAGTAACACTTCTTATTTAAGAATTGTGATCCAATGTGCAGTTGTCAATTTGTAAAAAAAAAAAAAAAAAAAAAAAATTGGAAAAATAATTAATAAAAGTGAAGAGAGGAGTTGGAGCAGAATGTTCTACTTCACCATTTTGACTGAGATCGTGTAACAGTAGAGATTAGGAAATTTGCCCTTTTCCCCACAGTAGTGAGATATCAGAGTTGGCAGGGGTGGGGGGCACAGCCACCACATGGGAATGCAGTGGGGCTTGCCCCCCTGCAAAACCATTTTTGTGGTGTGCACAGGTGAGTGTTCTTTTCTGTTTACTTTTGTTATTCACTGGGTATTGTAACATCTGTGATGTCGGCCAACTATAGAAATTTGACAATGGGAAACCTGGCAAAATAAGCATTCGCTGAATGGAATGTTTATTCCTGTGGCCTCAATTAATAGTATTTCAGAGAAGAAAACATTCAGTGCCTTGACATAGACCCAATTCCATAGCAGGAGATAAAAGAAGTCCTCTAGTATTTTACAAGTTAGGATGTTTATGTGATAGTATAGTGATGTTGGTTTGAATTAGGCAGGCTGATAAACATAAAATTTTGTTTTCAGTTGTTTTGGAAAATTGTTGAATTTTATGGAGAGTTAAGAATTACTGTTATTGGCAGGCCATATTCTAGCCTTGGAATCATAATGTTAAGTACAGCGATCTTTTTAGCCTCTTCAGTAAATTTACATTTACATGAACTACAGAGTGAACTGGCACCTCACCTGTGTGACCTGTTCAATCACAGCCTCACCTCAGGCTTTGTCCCTACCGAATGGCACACTGCTACAGTCATCCCTCTGCACAGAGGAGGAGTGACTATAGACCCCGGGAACTATCGCCCCATTAGCCTGATGAGTCTGATATGCAAAGCTATGGCACGTATCATCATGGACCTAATAAACAAGGATATAGAGAATCTCCAAACTCTAGATCCTACACAGTTTGGTTTTTGTGAATGGTACATCATGCCTGCTCAACTTGGTTGACTTCTTTAAGTCAGTCACCAGAGCTGTGGATGAAGGTAAGGTGGTTCATACAGCCTACCTTGATCTGGCCAAGGCCTTTGATACCATTCCCCACTCAGGAATCACAGAAAAACTTACTAAGCTAGGCATCAACCCTTATATCACTAGGTGGGTTGTAAACTGGCTCACAGATAGAACCAACAGTGTGAAAGTAGCTGACTCCAAGTCAGACTGCCAACCAGTCATGAGTGGAGTCCCACAGGGTTTGGTTCTGGGTCCTCTTCTGTTTGGTATCTACTTCTCTGAAGTCCAGGCCAACACAAAGGCACTCTGGCTGACAAAGTTCACAGATGATTGCAAGTTGGGAGCTATTATTAACTCCCCAAGTGATGCTGACATCCTACAGAAAGGCCTCAATAAGACCAACGACTGGTGTCAGAACCATGGCCTTAAGCTCAATACCAAAAAATGTGTCTTAATGCCATTTGGGAAAAAAACAGTTCCTTTGAATTACCACATTGATGGTAGTCCACTGAACACAGAAGGGGTTATAAGAGATCTGGGAACACAAGTTGACAGCAACCTCTCTTTTGACCACCACATTGCCACTGTGGTCAGAAAGTCCTTCTATGTGGCACATCTCATTACTAAGGGTTTTGCATCCAGGAAGAAAGAGATCGTTGTTACACTCTACTCTTCCCTCATTAGGCCAGTCATCGAGCACAATGCCCCATTTGGCATGTACCTCACTTGATACCTGCAACAACTGGAGAGGCTGTAAATGTACCTCACAAAGAGGCTCCTAGGCCTTAAACACTTGTCCTATATGGATAGACTCAAAAAACTCCAACTATTTTCTGTCTCATATCGCCTACTTAGAGGTGATCTCTGCTTGACTTACAAAGCTGTGTCTGACCCAGCTCAGTTAGAAAAGCTACATCTAAAGAAATCTTAATCCCTCCACACCACACACTCCAGAGACCTCAACCTCATTACCACAATCAACAGAACATGCTGGAGGGACAGCTTCATAACCCAGAGACTGCCCATGCTATGGAATAGACTTCCCATACATATCAAGCAGAGCACCTCACTGGCCCTCCTCAAGAGAAATCTTGATGAGTTGATGGGAAATAGAAAATTCACCCCAGGGATCACTCCAGTGGCTCTACTCAACAGAGGCACTAGGAACTAAGGTTGGTTGGCATAAATGCCAGGGTAATTCTATGGGCTAGGCTTGTAAAGGTTCCAGGGCCATTAGCCTAGTACACACCTATGAACCTATGAACCTATTATTATGGTGTGTAGGACAATACAGACATCCACACACATATTTATGTATATAACAGAGATGTATATATAAATGTAGCTGTATGCATGTATGATATGTATATGTGTTATGTAGATATATGGGGAGAGTCTATGTATCATTTTAATATATACAGCTATATATCAGTATATATCTATTTAACACTGCATAGAGATAGATATACTATGTATGTGTGAGAGAGAGAGAGATAGTGACAGACAGATATGTATACGTATATGTCTATATGTATAGATATAGCTATACCTAACACGTCATTTTGATGAAGGGCCAACAGAATTGCACTCATTTTAACTAAGTGTATGGGCAAGCCCAGTGGGACTGTCACTACTTATAAAGTGATTCCAGGCCAAACTTACCTGTATTGAAGTCCAGGATTTTGTGTGTTACAGACAATGACATCTGTCCCTGTTTCTGCAGTACTGCACTTCACTCAAAATATCCACAACATTCCCCAGCTGTCTCCTGTACTCAATATGTAACTGAGGTTGGTAATGTTACACCACATACAGACTGTCAGTCTGTGAAAACACCAACATAATAATACCTCACATGCAAAAGATGTGACTACTTCCAGATTAGAACCATCAACACAATCCCCCTGCTAGCTTTCCTAGTCCACTGAGCCACACAGGCTGCCATATAGAGTAGTCATTCATCACACAATCAACACCATAAATATGTACGTTGTTATTCCTTCGTTACATGTGACATACAATGTGTGATCGAGTACTATGTTACAGCCCTGAGATTGCCTGGTCTGCTGATATACAATGAACGAAGCGCAGTGCAAGCAAAAAACCAGTAAGCAAAAAAATGCACTGTATGAGGACGAAATGCACCGGACAACCGAGAACTAAATACCAGCTTTAATAAACGTTAAACGTTTGACAAACACCACGTTTTAGTTCTCGGTTGTCCGGTGCATTTCGTCCTCACACAGTGCATTTTTTTGGTCTGCTGATATACCATTGCTGACTTACTGTTAAAGCAGTTATATGGGAACACTGCTGTGTTGGGGGTGGGGGAACAACAGCACATGATCTTCTGGGATAGACAGTAGTCCAAATATCATGTGACCTCACTGTTTAACATCTCCCTTGACTGATGCAGTAAATATTCCAACTATGAGGCCTAGTGATTATTAGGGAACACATACTATTGGACTGGGTACCTGTAGTCCCATGTGGATGTTACTTCTGTCTACATAGCCCATTATATTTCCTTGCATAAATGCAGCATATCCATACATACAGTAACACATTATAGTAGTCCTTACAAGTAGTGTGTAGGTTAGAAAATTACCTTGCGAATGCAGCAGTTGACAGAACTGTACTTCAGGGCTGACTCTGTGTGATGCAAGCAGTACACAGCCAAAACATGGATAGGTACAGGTTGTGTGAATTGCCTGGCATCAACAATTTTAATATATGTATGTGAGTTGGAGTAATGTGCCAGTCCATAGGGCCCTAGGTTGTCAGTGAATGTGCTATGCATTGTCTCTTAGCCAAAGCTAGGCCATACTGGGCACATCTATTTCTGCCTACAGGGACATCATCGGGGGGTTCCTTCTCCAAGTCCTCCTGTGACTGTGGCTGTGGTGACCTAGGCCCTGGTGGGAGGCTGTGGATCCTTCACCTTTGCTGATCCTGCTGCAGCTGTTTCCATGGGATCATATTGTGTAGCATGGCACATACTGTGAACATCCGTGCACATGTTGCTGGAGAGTACTGCAGGGCTCCACCAGATATATCAAGGCACCGAAACCACTACTTCAGAAGCCAAAACACATGCTCTATGATGTTTCTAGTTTGTGCATGTGCCTCATTATGGTGTTCTTCAGTGGGTGTGTGTGCATTTCTGATGGGTGTCATCATCCACAGTTCCAGTGCATAGCCAGCATCCTCCAATAAATTACGATGTGGAATGTCCCCCCTAGCAAATATCTGGTACAGCTGTGATATGTGCCAGTTGTGGGAGTTGTGATAACTGCCAGGGATGCCAACACACACATTCATGATAATCCTCTGGGCATTGCACACGACCTGGCAGTTGATGGAGTGGCACCCCTTGAAGTTGACTATTTCTAAGTAATTCTCCTCAATGGGTCCTGATTTGATTTGTACATGAGTGCAATCTATGGCATTCAGTACCTCAGGGTAGTGTAATACACAGTAGAATTGTTGCATATTACTGGCCCACACCTCAGGGGTGAGGGGAAAAGAAATGTGCTCACTGGCATGTGGTAGCATGGCATCCAGGAACTGGTGGTGTACCCTTGATGCTGATGCTTGTGAGACCCCCATCATGTCCTCAGTTGGTCTTTGAAAGTACCTGTAACTAGTATCCTAAGGTCTACACATACCTTTGTTTCCACTGGGATGGATTCACCTCTGTTGGCTCTGGGTCCGAGTTGAGGGTAGCAGAGCTCAGTGAGTTCTTGTAGTATGCCCCTGTTTATCCTATAGTGCTCTACAATCTCCAGCTCATGTAGCTCCTGGAAGTTTATCCTGGGCCTGAACACTCTTCTTCTTCTTCTCTGTCTAGCCCTATTGTCAGCAGCAGCAGCAGCAGCATTGACTTCAGTATCTAGCACATGCAGGTGTAGCAGACCTGCAGCAGCCCCTAGCATTCTCTCAGTTAAAATTCCCAAGTCTGTGCTCCAGTGGTGCGTAGTATGGGGGAAAAATCAGATTGTAGGGTGTATGCATACTTTATAGTGCTCTGCTATAGGTGCTGACTGTGTGATTGGCTACCTATGATGCATTTCACCTACCTAGTATATCATTAACATCATTTAATAGCTCTAGTTTAAGTTAAACAGGGGTCAAAACTAATTAGTATTGCCACTGGCTTTTAGATACACTCAGCACCATGGTGTGCCATGCAAATACGTGCCCCATAGGTAAACAAAGCTTTGCATTTAGTGTGCACACACCCCTGCTGAGTAAACACGCAGAAACATGCGCCCCTTAGCTAAACAAAGCTTAGAAGTTAGTGCACACATGCCCCCTGAAATGACATGGCAGTGCACCCTGCAAACAGGCACACCTAAGCTGAAATAAGTTTAGAAGTCATTGGACACACCATCCCCTGATGTCAACTACCTCCTCTGTAAACACCAACATGGTTCTCTGTCGACACAAAGGGATATGCGGACTTAATTACTGCTTTATGCTATTCAGTAACTCCACCTCATTTGCATAGGGATTCATGCTCACAACCTGGAAACTGCACCTTTCATAGCCCTACCACATTAGCAGCAACACCAATACACCATTGTAGATACTCCGTGCAAGGTCCTGTAATACATTTCTGTCACATAATATTAATTTTGTTTTTTCCAATTTTTTTTTTTATTATAAAGCATGTTCATGCACTGTGGCATGACACGCAAACATGCCCAGATTATTAAAAAAATAAAATTAACTTATTTCCTTTAATTTTTCAGACTCACAGGAGGATAGCTTCACTTATATCTGTATGTGGTATGCCAATTCTGTTGATATATTTTTACTGCCCCTTTTTTCTGTCTACACTCCTGTACACAGAATTTTTCCATGTACATTACAGACACTGACACGGGGTCGGAAGAGCTGTCTATTTGCTTGCTGGATCACACTACCTGACTCATTTGCATGAGATTCACCTGCTTATGAGGTGAATTGCATGCCACGGAACTTCCACTGTTAGTGTCTGCATGAGTGCCGCTCAGCAGTGTCTACTGAATCTAAAACCTGCTTATTTTTGTGTAAGCAGCACAATGCAATATCTACACAGTAAAAATCAATGTGTAGGCTTTATTAAATTCAACCCAAAGTCATAACATTAAGATCCAGTGATGTTAAAAAGGGAAGTCAGGTGAGATCAAATGTTTTCTTTGACTTAGATAAAGCTGCCATAGAAAAATATATGTCCAGCAAACCAGCAGATGAAAAATATTATTTAGAAAAACAGATATTGAAATGTAGAATTTAATTTTACAAAGGAGAGTAAATAAAATGAAAATAAAGTTGTAATTCTTTTTCAAGTAATTAACAGATTAATAGCCATTTATTTTAATTAAGAACTCAGTTTTCATTACTCTTACCTAAAAAAAAACTTTTCCTGTTTTCTGTTGTAATCAAGTTGTATTTAAACCCCTTTTTTAGTAATTTCCACTTTGACTAAAATATAGATAAGCTTTCTTTCACAAGAAGTTTAGTTCATGGAGAAATCTCTGGCAGCCTGCTATGATTGCTTTGAGTTCCAGGAACTGTGAATGTGTACAGATCAGCTTAGAAAATGAAAAAGTTATTATATGCTAGCAGTCCATCAATCTGGTTTGAATACAAGTATTGTAGAAGAACGCTTAGCAATGACATTTGATTCGGCCACTGCAGGGCCGGACTGTCTCTAAAGAAGTCTAGAAGATTGATTGCTTTTACTAACACTCAAAAAGAGGAAACATTACTACTAGCTAAGAGTAAAAAACATGAGTTCTTAATTAAAATGCAGCAAATTAGTTGAATTTTTAAGTTTTAAATACAAACAAGGACAGATAATAACCTTTTCAGTAAGGCAAAAATCATTCTCAAATGAGATGTCATAGGAATGACTTCTAAAATTATCTCTGGGAAGCCAAAAGTGTTCAGGGAACCTAACTGTTTCAGATGAAAAATTGAATGAATATTTCATATTTTTGACATAGCTTTAAACTACTGTCATATTTCAGCAAATGACAAATTTATTTCATTTTTATGTCTTACAAGTAAATGTTTTAGTGATAGCTGTAGGATCAATTGCCTTACATGATATAAGAAATATTTCTTTGGCTTCTTGGAAAAAGTTTTCAGGACATGGTGGTTGGTGGTTGGTGGGTAGGATATAATTAAGATTTGTTAAACAAGTCTAGTTGTCGTAAAATTAGTAAAGTGGATTACGTGCCCATGTTTTGTCAAAATAATGTGGTTGGTACGCAAATATTAACTGAATAAAACTTTTATAAAGATATAAATGTATCTTTGAAATTCCCAAATGCTTTTCTAACTTAGAGTTTCTCCTAGTATAAGTGACTGAAAAGGTAAGACAGCAACACGGTGGTACTAGAGGAAGTAATCTATGAGTGAATGAAGTATATAAACAAGTTCCATTTCAATGATTTATATACATTTTTTGAGATGATCTATTTATCTATGATAATGATTATATGAAGTTTGGTATGCCTGCTCCTAGATGTGAAAGTTTCTGAAGACATGCATGTGGCAGTATTCTTATTTAATAGACTAAAATGTTTCTTCTTCTTAATATAACAATGGATGCAGTTCACCACACATGACAATGTAGGTACATTAGGGTAAGCAGTAATCTTTCTTTTGCATACCATATAAGGTGAAGTTAACATATTTTCAAAGCAAGTTTTAAATCTTTCCATACATTTCTACAAATTGCTGTTTATATTCTAGATATGAATTCAGTTAGAGCAAATAAGTAGAAAGGTGAAGAAAGATCATCATTTAAAAGTTTCAGAGCTGTCTTAATGACTTTCATTTGATATCATTCAGAACAGCCGTTAAAAATAACAGGTTAATAGCAGCATATGTAAGAAACTAGTCCTGCATAGAGTTGAGTTTCTTTTTAACTGTCTCATATCACAAAATAAAACACTAACGCTAGACTAAAGCAAATTCTGTTTTCTTAATTTTTAAGGTATTTTAACTACTCATATGGACAGAAGCAAGGGGTGACAGATGATGATCCATAGTATTTGCTAGCTTTGCTAACTATAAAACACAGCTGCAGCAAAACAAGATAAGGGCACAGTCCATTTCACAGATCAGCAACATATATATATTAATTTAGGCATTTAATTACATTTTAGTACTAGCAATTAAAGTGCAAGAAGGTCCAACATCTGACTATGCTGACTATGGCTAGTGAAAGCAAAAGTCAGAGAGCCATGCAAGTTTATTATGAGTGCTTGTGATTAAGGGAAATATTATGGATACATATATCAACAAATAACTGATTACACCACGAAATAAATTGATGATGAGAAAAAAGAAAAAGAAAGAGAAACTACCATTCTGGACTTGAAGCTAGATGTGTTGCAGGCAGTCTTGAGTAGGGTGTTATGCTAAAAAGACCATAATATAGAGGAAAAATTATGATGAGGGCAACATGGAATAGAATCAAGCTAATTGGGTGTGTGTGGGGGGGGGGGGTCCTTACTCTACAAGCAGTGAACAGGATTTATATACATACAGAAAAGAGGTCAAAGCAATTGAAGCTTTCCTGGAAACTTGTCTCACATAGACAATGAGCTCCTTAACCAAAGAAAGTAATATCTTTTCTAATACAGAGGACATAAGAGAGGTTGAGGTAGCAGAATCACACAGCAGTCAGCACTAATCATGCCAGAGAGTGATTTACTATTCCTGGTGAAACATCGAATTATAATACGAAGACAGAGCTCAAGGATTTCCAGATGAATGGCTTAATGTGGTTTGTAAACATGAATGAAATTTATATGGAAGCTGGGCGAGATCTGAGAGCAGTGTATGGGGTCTGCAACTGCATTAAGGAAATGGTACGGAATGAAATGAAGTGATATATCCAGAGAAAATAAAAAACAGACTAAGTAAATAAAAATAGTCAGATTGGCTATGAAAAGAATGTCTATAGAAAGAAGAAAAATGTGCGTGCGTGTGTGCGCGCACGTGTCTGTGTGTGTGTGTGTGTGTGTGTGTGTGTGTGTGTGTGTGTGTGTGTGTGTGTGTGTGTGTGTGTGTGTGTGTGTGTGTGCATGCGTGTATCTGCATGTGTGTATGTTTGGGGGGATTTCAGTGATTATAGCACAGAAATGTTAAGCAAAATCTTATAAACTAACGTAGTTACACAGAAGGAGACAGTAAGGGGGATTAGAGAAGTGCAAAGTAAATATTTCAGATAAGTTGCATAAAGCAGAAGTAACTGATATATTTCCTGATGGAAACAACAGGATGGGAATGTTGAAAATTCTGCAGATCAAATATAATTATTGGATCGATTATTTATGTTAGCATTAACACAGTACAGACAAGGCAACATGCCACCTCAAGGAAGTAGACCAAGTATTAATGTAGAAGAAGAAGATATCTGCACTTTTTTTCAAATAATACAGTATTTACATTGATTTAACTGTGTTGCAGGAATATTAACTGAACTGAAAGTTTTGACTCTGCTCTTCAGTCAGTGCTTGCTGAATGTTATTATTTGTTAGTAATTGCAGGTGTGGGGGTAGTCACATTCTTTGATTTCCTGTCCTTGCCTATTTAACTGGTACAGTTTGAAATATTTTCTGCTTAAAAACCTCAGCTTTGGCCGGCTAAGATCTAGCTGTATTCAACTGGACGTATAAGAGAATTTAAGTACCTTTATCTGCACTTTTTTCAAATAATACAGTATTTAAATTGATTTAACTGTGTTGCAGGAATATTAACTGAACTGGAAGTTTTGACTCTGCTCTTCAGTCAATGCTTGCTGAATTTTATTATTTGTTAGTAATTGCAGGTGTGGGGGTAGCCACATTCTTTGATTTCCTGTCCTTGCCTATTTAAGTGGTACAGTTTGAAATATTTTCTGCTTAAAAACCTCAACTTTGGCGGCTAAGATCTAGCTGTATTCAACTGGACATATAAGAGAATTTAAGTACCTTTATCTGCACTTTTTTCAAATAATACAGTATTTAAATTGATTTAACTGTGTTGCAGGAATATTAACTGAACTGGAAGTTTTGACTCTGCTCTTCAGTTAGTTCCACCCACCCTCCCTGTTTTTGTTTTGGTGTTAATCTTAGTGGCCTTGAAACTGCCCAACCCTCTTCTAAATTTGTGTTTGGATACTCCTTCTGGGCCCATCTCATTTGCTCACTCAACTGAGTGTAGTGAGATCATATTCTGATTTCAGGCACTCCTACTGTGTACAAAGAGAGCATCTGGGAAACAGAAAAAAAAATTAAGTTTGTTTCCTGCTGTTCCTGACCCTGTTAAGTGGTATAGACTGTTTGTAGGCTTCTTAGCCCCCAAGCCCTTCTGTGTTGGAGGGAAGCCTTCCAGCTTAGTTTCTTTTTCTTATAACTAGCCAGTTTTCTAGTTTCAGCACTCAAATCTGTTTCTTTGAACTCAGCACTTGTTCAGAACTCATTGTAAGCACTACATAAGCTGCAAATTACTACAGCACTCAGCTTTCCTCACTTGTCTAGTGGAAAGCAATTTTTAGTACTTAATAAATAAACATTTATCCAGGCATGTCTAAGGGCCAGCTCCCAGTGATTTCTCCTGTCTACCTGATGAATCTGGGCATCTTGGGGCAATGCAGCAATTGCCTCATGTACACAGGCAACCCTCTCCTCCTACCACCCAACACTACAACCTGTGAGAGATGCACTTATATAGCCAAACTGGAAGCAAAGCTGTCTTCACCCAAGACTGGACTAGACAGTCAAGAGGAGAAGGTAAACACTTGCACCACACCACACTCATCACATAGTCCCTCAAAACCTACACCACCAAAACACACACATAGAAACACAAAACACACACCTACATTTGCGGAGGCTCTCAATAAAAACCTGCCCAAGCATCAGGGACATCCAAAGCATAAACGCAAGCAAACTCCACCCCCCAACACAACCCAAATGACACATAGCCCACAAACTCAGTGTGCCACTCAACCACAGCCCATAAGGCATAACAACGTACCCAACACTCTAGTCATAGGTGACTCTATAGTCAGGCACACTGATGTTCCATTCATTAGACTAAACAAGGAGAAAGTTACTGTCAGCTGCCTGGCAGGTGCCAGGATCCACCAGATAATGCATGCACTCAGATCACTCCACAATAAGTACAAATATGACACTGTCATTGTCCATGTTGGTGTGAATGACCTGAGACGTACCTCCCTGGACTACATGAAAAGAGACATGGAGGAGCTCTCCGATCTTGTATCCCAGGCAGGTATGACCCTAACCCTGAGTAGCATCCTGCCATCACCCAGAATGATACCAAAGTACAAGGAAAAAATGATTGACTTCAACAATTGGCTAAGCTTCTGGTGTCATTCTAAGGGGATCCAGTATTTGTCTGCCTGGGACGACATGATCGACAGTCCACGTTGCTTTGCCAGAGATGGCCTACACCTGTCGCCCTTAGGATTCCGGATACTGGCTAAGACTCTTGCCACCCCTATAGTGCCTTTTTTAGGCAAGGTTCAAATGACAAATTCACCACTGTAACAGGTACAAGCAAGCAAAATCTGAGGGTAATGCTACTCAATGCTAGAAGTCTAAACCTCAAAATGCACTCACTCGAGGCACTTCTTAAAATGGAGAACATTGACATCTGTGCAGTGACAGAGACCTGGTTCAAAGCTCCAGAGAGCACCCCTGTATTACCAGGCTTCAATTCATACCACACCTTTCTGCCACCTAACTTAGAAAGAAGCACTAAAGGTGGAGGCGTGTCCATATTCATTGAGGATATCCACACCTCCAGGCTAGTTGCACAGAATAATGCATCCGAGATTATCCAAGTGCAACTAACTCTGGGCAAGACCACAATCCAAACTGTAGCTTGCTACAGACCCCCCACCATGCCCCAGGATTCACACTCCTCATTTCTTGATACACTGGAAAGTGTTAGGGTACAACCCAACACCCAAATAATGGGCAATTTCAACTACCCCACCATTAACTGGGAAAACTACTCATGTACCAACTCTTTTGCTCAATGTTTTCTAGAATTCATAAATTCCAATGCCTTGGATCAACTTATTCACACCCCCACCAGGGGCAGCAATATCCTAGACCTGGTCATTACCAACATGGGAAACCGGTATTCCACACCAGAGGTCAGTTCCTCGTTGTTCAGATCCGACCACAAGCTAATCAGCCTAGACATCCACATCCTACCCCCAGCCCCAATTAGGGAAACCATCGTAAAAAACTTCTCAAAAGCCAACTTCACACTTCTTAAGACAGAAGTGGCAAACTTCATGACACCCATGCAGACGGACAATAGAGGTATAACTACCGAATCCTACACAAATGCACTTTATAAGCACTTACACGAGTGCATGGATCATGCTATCCCTAACAGAACCAAGATGTTATCCTCCAAAAAAAGGAAGCCAATCTGGTGGTCCTCTGCCATAAACAAACTCTACAACAGAAGAAAGAAACTGTTGCAAAAAAGAGTAAAATCCCATGACTGGAGGAACTCCCTGGTCAACCTCAGTAAGAAGCTGAGATCCCTCATAAAATCCTCCAAAGCTAGTTACGAAAACAAAATTGCCACTGACTCTAAAGACAACCACAAAGCATTCTATAGCTATGTCAAGAATCTAAATAGGAACACTCAGATCTGCTCTGAGTTACAGCATAATGGCACTAAATATACAGAACCAACTGATATTGCCAGCATCCTAGCAGATAGGTTCAGTGCTAACTTTACCCCCCTCTCACCCCCTAGAGGGCCCATCTCTATATCGGAAGAATGCAAAGTTGCTATAATCACGGCTGCACAGGTAAAAAACACACTCTCCAAAGCCAAGTACACAGCA
Organism: Protopterus annectens; assembly: GCF_019279795.1. Lineage (NCBI taxonomy): Eukaryota > Metazoa > Chordata > Ceratodontiformes > Protopteridae > Protopterus > Protopterus annectens. Next base: position 399,479,092 of record NC_056726.1, on the reverse strand, counting down.
TCCACGAGACCTGACAATATCCCAGGCTGTGTTCTACATGAACTACAGAATGAACTGGCACCCTACCTAAGTACCATGTTCAATCATAGCCTCACCTCAGGCTTTGTACCCACTGAATGGCGCACCCTGACAGTTATCCCACTCCACAAAGGGGGAGCCACAACGGACCCCGGGAACTACCACTTCATTAGCCTCACGAGCCTGGTCTGCAAGGCCATGGAACGTATCATCATGGAACTCATAAACAAAGACATTAGTAATCTCCAAACTCTGGACCCTACTCAGTTTGGATTTGTAAAAGGCAGATCATGTCTCCTAAACCTGATTGACTTCTTTGAAGCAGTCACCAAAGCCATAGATGAGGGTAAAATGGTTCACACAGCTTATCTAGATCTCGCCAAAGCTTTCGACACCATCCGCCACTCTGGAATTATAGATAAGCTCACTAAACTAGGTATAAATCCCTATGTCACAAGATGGGTTGCCAACTGGCTCATGGACAGAACCCACACTGTGAAAGTAGCGGATTCCAAATCTGACATCAGACCAGTGACAAGTGGAGTACCACAGGGTTCAGTCCTGGGTCCTCTCCTGTTTGGTATCTACATCTCTGAAGTGCAGGCCAACACAGAAGGTCTTTGGCTAACAAAGTTTGCAGATGACTGCAAACTAGGAGCCATAATCAAAACTCCTAACGATGTGGACAAACTACAAAAGGGCCTCACTGAGACAGATACCTGGTGTCAAAGCAATGGCCTGAAGCTCAACGCCAAAAAGTGTATTGTCATCCCCTTTAGTAAAAACTCTGTACCCATGAGCTACCACATAGCTGGTAGTCTACTTAATGCTGAAAATGTGATGAGACCTTGGGACACAGGTGGACAGTAGTCTCTCCTTTGATAATCACATCGCCACAGTGGTCAGGAAATCCTTCTACGTGGCTCATCTCATCACAAAAGGATTCTCATCCAGAAAAAAAGAGGTCATTGTTCCCCTCTACTCATCACTCATTAGACCCATTATAGAGTACAATGCCCCTTTTGGTATGTACCTCACAACACATCTACAACAACTGGAAAGACCACAGAAATACCTCACAAAGAGGATTACTGGCCTCAAACAGATGCCCTATGCAGACCGTCTCAAAAAACTACAGCTTTACTCCATCGCATATCGCCTACTCAGGGGCGATCTCTGCCTAACATACAAAGCTATGTCAAACCCAGAGCTGTTGGACATGCTGCACTTAAAGAAATCCCAATCCCTCTGAGCTACACGCTCTAGGGACCTTAACCTTGTCACCACAATAAACAGAACATGCTGGAGAGATAAATTCCTGTCCCAGAGACTTCCCATACTCTGGAACAGACTACCTATCTATGTCAAACAGAGCTTCTCATTAGCACTCTTCAAGAAAAATCTTGATGATTGGATGGGAAATGGGAAATTCACCCTGGGGGTCACTTCTGTGGCTCTGCTCGACAGCGGCACAAGAAAATAATTTTCTTGGGTGGCGAAAGCCAGGGCACATTTTTTGGCTAGGCTTGTATGGGCCCTAGGGCCGATAGCCTAGTACCTATCTATGAACCTATGAACAAGGTATACTAGAGTCTTAGGAAAAAATGAAGACACAATGTATAGTTAAGCAATGTTATAAAGTATTAAAAGTGATAGCAATGGTACTTAGTCATTAGTGCAAATTTTGAATTCTTCCTTTAGTAACAACAGTAGTCCTTCAAGACCACTGGTTGGTGATTCTGATTTCCTTGCCTAAAGCTGGTGTAAGGAAGGAACCTTATAATTGTGTGAGTATTAGTCTTAATATTCTTCTGGCCAAGACCAAGAGCAGATTGCACATGGCAGATTTAGCTTCAATTTTAAGAGATGTGTCATATATAGCCTTCTGGGCAGATTTTTCACCTGTGAAGAAAGATCCAATGAGAAATGTGCAGTTTTAATAGAGGCATCTTAAACATAACGGGTGAGGAAATGATTGGGGAGCAATAATCTCCCCTAAATTAAATTATGCTCTGGATTGTATAATAGCAGTATTAAATATCATTATGTGGATTCTAGATATGTAAAAACACCTTTGCATTTACAAGGTGCCAGTAATACTGCATATGCAAAACAATGTAAAGCTCTGCAAGCTATATAAACCAAGGGAAATTAGGAAGTAAGCAAAAAAAGTTACTAATAGCAGGTACAGAAGAATTGTATTATATCATGAGACTTAATAAAAATGGGGATATATTACAAGGAAGTAAAAACTGGGCAATCCTCTGGAAATATGATACTGCTTTTACTCATATCAGATTGATGAAGGTGAAGAACTACAAAAGATGTAGAAGATGGCTTTGGTAGCAGCAGGAAAGAGATGTTTTAAATTAGATATGAGGAACATTTGTCTGTGCAATCATGTTACAGCATCCTGAAATGTACTCCTTGATGTTGTAGCAATGCGTAAGCCATTAAGTGGTGAGAGTTTTAACAGATCAAGGAAACGATCATACAATGATACAGTAAAAACAGCTGTAGTGGGAATAATGCAGAGGATGCATTCAGTACATCAAATGCACAGAATGTTAAACCCATGTGCTATCACCTTTTTTAGAAGTTAAAAAAAAACAGTAGCTTGTTGTCCAAGACTGCTGTAGAATGTGGTGGTAAACTATAGTGTAATCACATAACTGGTACATATAAGTAGCAAGAGATGTGGGAGCTGCACAGAACGTTTGAATTTTTTTTTAATTTATTTTTCATGTTTTTCTGTGGTTCAACCTTTTGGGGTGATCTTTTGTGATTTGCTTGTGTGCATTCAATGTACTAAATGTAATTCAGATATAGAGTCTACTCTAGGTCAGTTGGTACACTGGGCTGTTCCCACTCTGATATCCACCAAAACCTATAGTTGGCCAAAAAAGTTCTGTCACAAGTTAAGAACCAAAAAGTCTGCAAAAGTGTATCAAGAAGCTTGTACTAGCTCCTTGCTGCAACTCCTAATATCTAAACACATCCATAACCACCTCTAGCATTGGCACATTAAATGAATGACAATACTACATTGGCACCCCATCAGCAAGTCTTCTAAGATACAGATCCCACCCCCTAACAGCTTGCATAGGAGCAGCCATCAACCTTCACCATGTCCTACCTCTGCTGCTGTAGGGATGGACTCTATAAACTACAGTCTTCTTTAATCAAGATCTTCATGCTCACATGGAAAGTATGTATATGACAAAGAACAAATCAAGAGCTATTTCTGACAGTCTTACAGTTGCCAGTATTGTGAACCAGATTTTGCTGGTCTGACCCAACACATCTTTATCAATTAGTCACAAAATATGCACACATGACTGCAAACATGCATCACACACCACCCAGTCAGAGGATGTCTACCCTCTTGTCCCTGACTTACATACACTAAGATCATGGTCACACAACTCCAGCCAAAGTACAGTGCCATACATTGCACAGATGTCATCCCAAGAACAGTTAACCACCACAAAAAGTATCTAACTAAAGCCACCATGTCAATATCCCCATTGTTCTCTAGTAATGCTTGTTAACAGTAACCCTGTCCCTGCTCCTAACCCTAACTCTGCACCTTACCTTAAAAAATCCTGTCTGTAACACTATCACTACATAAAACAGGCTTAGATATAGGTACATGTACTGACAAACATGTGCAAATCTACATGTATTCCCTTACTTAATGCTTACACTAAGCCTGTTTTGCCAAAACTCACACAAACACATTTCCAGCCTTAATACCAACTCAATTACATCTGTCTACATTCAAAACTGTCTAGATTTTGATCTGTCTTTATTCTGATAGTGCCTTTCTCAGTGTCTATGTGATGATAGGAGGTACTGCCAGCCATGACAGGCAAAATAGGGTAGTGGATTTGTAACATATGCAAGCACATATAGCTGGAATTTTGCAAATAATTATATGTCATTTGTATATCAAACTGATTTGTACAGTTGTTTGTGCTGAAAATGTATCTGTGAGGTTTGCTTGTGTTAAAATGTATCAATAGTGTGCCCTGCTGGAAGGAAAAAGATATATACATGCATTATTGTATCTGTTTAAATATCTACATTGTAAAAGCATATACTGGAAATGAAGAGGTTAATTTTAATCCACCTGACTTTGCAAAATATTTTTGAAATTAAATTACTTTATGGGTTAAGCCATAAAGATATTATCCCACAGTTTTGAATGGAGCCAGAGATGCAATGTCTGTGCTAGAGAATGGGTTGTAGCTCCTGTAAGAAGAGTGGCATGGCTTGATGGTTTTATGACTTCCAGCAGCTACGCCACATCTGATCAAAGCTCTATCTGTGTGTATGGTAACACATAGGTGCTAAAACCCTAGCAGCTTCTAGTGTTGGTAATAGTGTGGGAACCAAAAGACAGTTGACCAGATGTGTGTGATGTCATTTTGTACATAAAATATGTTTTAATATTAGCAGAGACTGAAGCATCAGCAGTATTCTGTATTCCGTCTTGGATCTGACAACAAGGATGACTCACACATCTTGCCTTGCTCTATTCAGTAAGTAGGAACAGTAATTCTTCTAATCAATCAGGAATAGATAGCGAGACTCGCTAAATACTGTTTTTCTCTAACTGTGTGGAACTTTCAATTGGTGTTATTTTTAATATTCCATGTGGCTAAAACTCTAGCATTTACTATGAATTGATATTTAGTACTTTCTTGTTCTTTTATTATTTATTATTAAATATACCTAAACTTTTCATTATAGCTGGTCCTTTTTAGAGAATATTTAAGCTTTGAGAGTATTTGCAGCATTTATTTGGTGATAACTGTGGCCACTTCTGAAGCCTGGATGTTTGGTCAACATTACCATTTGTATTAATATTAAGTTTACTCAGTATAATTGAATACCCTTTTAAGAGCCTTATAGTAACTGACTGGTGGCAGTAAATCTACTTTATAATCTGAGCAAAGTTGGTAGAATGGGTAACTTGTACTAGCCTTTCCCAGGTGTGTGTGCGTTTGTGTGTGTGTGTATATGTGTGAAAATTAAATCTGAAAGAGTGTGCGTGTCAGCTACAGGGAGCAGGGATGCGAAGCATTGGTTTCACAGAGAGGGTGCTGAGCACAGATGCGCCAGTGGAGATCCTTACTGAGCACCTGGGGAGAAACAGATATAGAGAAATCCAGACCCTGAGTTGACTGTGTTCCCTGTGTGCTCTTAAGGGAAATTGTGCTTGATGCAAAGGAGTCTGCATCTGGAAATACTGAGTGTGGCCATTTGTATTCCAAGTGAATGTCCCTGTCCAGTGTCAGTGGTGAAAATTCAGGCTCCTTGATTACTAACCCAGCATTGCATTCTATATGTATATGTGTGTGAGCCTACTTCTAAATTTCAAATTTTCACAAGTTGAGTAAAGTAAAAAATAACTCACTGTTTAGGGTCTAAGAAGAAAGCTGCCTAAAAAAATTACTTTGACTGAAGAATAATAACTATCAGGGGAGCTTTTCAACTTTAGCCTTGCTGACAACAGGCCACTAACTCAGTCAGCCAACCCCAGTTATCACATGGAAAAAAAAAAAATATATATATATATATATATATATATATATATATATATATATATATATATATATATATGTATGGATCTAGGACGTTTGCTCGACTGAGCAAATGTCTGAATCCATAAAACCCGAACACACTTTAACGAAAGCGCTTTTATCGAAAAAGCGCTTTCGTTAAAGTGTGTGACAAAAAAAAAAACACTACATTTACATTTTAGAAAGGGGGGCTTCACCCCCTGCACCCCCCCATGTAGGGGGCTGCACCCCCTGCACCCCCCTCCTTTTATATTCTCCCTCCGAGACCGCACTACAGTGGGGAAAAGGGAAATTTCCCTTACCCGCACTGCAGTACAGTCCCATCAACAGTCATACTTACGCAAAAGTGCTTCTTCAGTGAAAAGCACTTTCGCGTATGTATGCCTGGCCATCTTTATTTCTGTCATTTGCTCAGGCGAGCAACACCCCCCTAGATCCATATATATATATATATATATATATATATATATATATATATATATATATATATATATATATATATATATGGGTCTACTTCTAAATTTTGAACTTCCACAAGTTTGAATTTCTTATGGTCGAGACCATAAGAACTTGTGAAAGTTCGAAAAATTTAAATGGAGATAACCGCACAGTGCAAAACTGCATATTTACCATTTTCCTCCCTGTAGTGCAACCTCAGAGTTGGTATATTTAATTAGCAGGGGCTGTGGGAGTGCAACCCCCCCCCCATGTTTTCCGTTTTTATTTGTTTCTTTTATTTAAATTTCAAACTTTCACAAGTTCAATCTTATGGTCTCAAGCATGAGAAATTTAAACGTCTGAAAGTTCAAAATTTAGAAGCAGACAAACAAATTAATATATATATATATATATATATATATATATATATATATATATATATATAGGTCTACTTCATTTCACTGAAAGCTCATTTCAGTCACCTATACACAATTCACTGAAAGATTTATATGTATATATATATATATATATATATATATATATATATACATTTTTTTTTTTTTTTTTTTTTTTTTTTTTTTTTCTGATGTGCTAATTGGGGGTTGCTGAGTTAGCAGCCTGTTTTCAATAAAGGCTGAAAAGCTCCCCTGATTGTTATTATTCTTCAGTCAAAGTCATGTTTTTCAGGCAGTTTTCTTCCTAGACCCTGAGCAGTGGGTTATTTTTTACTTTTAGTTTTTCCAGTTTACAATTAATCATCTCTAAATCATATAATAGCTTTTGAATTTCAATCTTATTTGTTAACAGAATTCAGAATCTCTGTGATGCCATTCTATACTTCCAGCTTTTTGAGTAGTTTGCTAATAAAGGTTCTGTAAAGCTCCGTAACTTAAAAGTAAATTGATTTATCTCATACGTTTTCTGTAAGGAAACCATATTTATATTTATAGATTCACAGACTCTTGCTTTTACATTGCCTTTGTTTTTACTTCACTGCAACAAATTGTTACGGTTTTATTTAGAATATATAAGGATATTGAAGCATCTTCTGGTAAAACTGATTGTACTGAACCCACCTTTGAAAGACATGACAACATCTTGTACATTGCATTGTGATGGTTGCTTCACACTAAGGTGAGTCTAAGCACAAATTTTGTTCATTTCCCATGCTTTTCTAAGACCAGAATCTGCATCTGTTTTTCACTTCATTCTCCTTAGTGGATTGCACAACTGTATCCATTTGGACATGTAACCCAAGCTTCCCTGTTCACTGATCCTATAAGCCACAGCTGACCTTGTAGGAGGGAGTCGCACAATCTGTAGCCACAGTGCCAGTCTTGGAATCAATAAATGAACTGGTTTCCCTTCCATAATGCAACATGATGCCTGAGTCATATATATAACGGGGTCCACTTCTAAATCTTGAAAGCTCATAATCTCGTAATTTAAAATACTGAGTCCAAAATCTTGAAAGTTCAAAATACTGAAAACTCAAAATACTGAATTTCATAATATCAACAAGTACACCAACGCTTACAATATTCCAGCACAACTACATAACAAAACATATTACTCTTCTCCAATATAAGCAGGGGGCAAGCCTCCTGCGCCCCTCACACCCCCTGCTACTTAAATATATCAACTCCAAGATCGCACTCCACAGAGGAAAATGGCAAACATACCACTACATGCATCATGACTGCCTGTTGTAACCTTAGTCATGTTCCCTTTTCATTTTCTGTATGACAATATAACTCATCTTAGTGTAGCAAAGTGCAGTCTCGGAGTTGATATATTTAAGTAGCGGGGATGGGGGGCACAGCCCCCCACATGGGGGGCACAAGGGAGGCTTGCCCCCCTGCTAATAGTTGGAGTAAACTAATATGCTCTGTCTTTTATTTGTTACTCTATGTACTTCAGGTGGAGTATAGTAAGTGTTAGTATCCTGTAGTTTTTTCGATATTATGAAATTCAGTATTTTGAGTTTTCAGTATTTTGAACTGTCAAGATTTTGGACTCAATATTTTGAATTTCGCGATTATGAGCTTTCAAGATATAGAAGTGGACCCATGTACTGAATATCATTGCTTTGACATTGGTCAGTGAGGGGAACCTTCTGGTCCCTATTTTTTTCAACACAGTATGTCTAATCAACAATTTCTCTTTCCAATTATTCATCCAGTTTCATCTCCACTTCAGCATTTTGAGAGACAGCATTATACCCTCTGATTTTTCTATCATCTCTTACATTTTTAATTAATATTTCCATATGTTTATGGCCATCTCACCAGCTTACTTGAAAATAAAAATAATGGATTGAATTAAACTGCCCAAAAGATGGAAGGTGAAAATTAGTTTATTTCTTGAAGCTCGATGTTACCAAGTTCCCAAGAGTCACTGTCCATGTCTTTATTAATTCATGTTATTTGATCTTTGTAATCATTTTCTTAGTTCAATAATATTTTCAGTCACATTGTAAGTTTATATGTTTGTATAAATGTAAAAAGATTCCCTGTGAAAAACTAAGTAAATACTGCTTGTATTATCTCCATACATGCGCACTTTTCCTGTTGACGCTTTCTTAAAGGCAACACTGGGACACATTCAGTAACAATTTATACTTCTGCAAAAGCACAGTAATGACATTGCAGAATGAGAGCATGTAGTGAATTCAAAAGAACAACTGCAGACAATGTGTGCAGATAAGTAAATGCTTCAGCAAGTTCTCAGCTCCTGATGAACATTTAATGTTCTATAAACTTATGACCATCTGCATGGGCTATAAGTACTTATGGGCCATTTTAACCCTAGCCAATTTCCCTTTCAAATGAGTGAATCAAATCCTGTACTTTGTGACTCTGAGTAAAACACCTTAACTATTATATGAAACCCCATACCACATACAATAAACATATAAGGCCAAAGTAGAAATCGACAGAGCATTCATTTCTCATACAGTGTTGAAATGACAAATAAGCAAACAGGAAATCAGCATGTTGCATTTTATTACAGGCAGCATCCTGGAGACAAATATGATGACATTAGATGAGTTCAGACCAACTGCTGTATGGCCTGCAGCAAATGTTAAGTATTCCACTAAGCGTCTATGGTGGGTCTTGCTTGTCCTGTGTCTGAGCAGGATGTTATCAATGGGCACCAACTCTACAAAGAACAGGTGCTCCCTGTGTGCAACTTGTGTTCATCACACAAGCCACAAAACCAGCATGGCAACCCTATACACCAGGAAACAAAAAGATGTCTATTGCTGAGCATACTAGCCTTCTGGACATCGTAATACCATTACGGCAACACAGTAGGATTGCCATAAACAAAACACTCACCTATTCTGAACAAACCCCCGAGTGTCATATGCCAGAGACTGGGAATTACATGAAGCTCTCATTAACAGTATTTGAGTACAATGAAGTCATAGAACAGTTCCCTGTTGTGGTGCAACTCTCCCCTATTTTAGGTGCCATAATCTGTACCCACACTGTAATAAACTGCTCCCCTGCCCTGATGATGATAGGTACAAAAATACTTAGGTAAGTAAGCAAGATGATACTAATATCTAAAACAAGGTTATGAACAATATCAGTGAATGACACATATACATATGTGATAAAGATGATAGTAGGTACCCCTGCAGCTCTGGCTTGCAACCTCCAGAGGAAACGAATATCAACATATGTGTACTGAGTACAAGTGTGGTGGAGTAAATGTTTGTGCTTGTAATTTTTACATAAATTCAGTATATTTGTACCATGAAAGTGTCTGGTGTTGAAGCTCCTGGTATGCTCTGTTCTTTGATGAACACTGATGGTTGTTTGTTTTTGTTTTTGTTACTAGTATAGCACATACCACTGTTTTTCTTCTGTTCTCTGTTTCTAAATGTTTGTGCTGTCTGCTGTTCGAATTCTGGTGTTTAAACTTATCTGGAAGTACTCTGCAGTGAATACCTGTAATACCTGTGACATTATTACAGATAGTACCTGTGTCTCTTGTCATGTACAACATAATAACTTAGCTCAGTGGCATTTCAGTGTGTGGTGTTGTAACCCTTCTCCTAAGAAACCTAAGCACATAAATAAGATCAGCCATGGGAAAATATACATAAATTGTGGCAGTAAGTCACCAGCAGAGGATGTATATTTTTGTGTGAAAAGCAGGCATTTGCAGTATGCCCATGCGATAATCATAAGGCACATATGTGACTGTAACACATATAGGAAGGCTTTTTGTACCACAAGCAAGACTTATAGGAGTGTAAAGCATATAGATAAAGAAACTCTAGTGTGAGGTAAATGCAAAAGTCACAATATCACTAACACAACCAATTATGCTAACAGGAAAATGTTTAAAGAAGTCGCATACTCCACCTTAGCTCTTAGTGTACAATTTATTTATTTTATTTTATTTTACATTTGTTGACCGGGCTAGTCCAACTGGATATATGTCCATTTTCAGTAGAGGCCCGGGGAGAAAAGCTCCATTAGTTGTACACTTACACAAAAAGGCATAAAAGGTTACATGAGAAACATAGCAAGTAAAACAGATAAAAAATAAAAAATAAATTTGTAAATTTTTTTTTTTTTTTTTTTGTTAACAAGGGTAATGGTAGAGAAAAGAGTTAGCATTAGTCTGGATTATTGCAGGAGCAAAGCCAGTGTTTATTGAGATAAATTTTTAGTTGGTATTTGAAAAGTTGGAAAGAGGTTAAAGAATTGATATCAGAGGGTAGTTTATTCCATGTTTTTCCAACAGAGTTGGAGAATAAACTGTCACCTGCATTATTGTTAGGTTTGGTAATATTAATCAGAAGTTTATTAGAAGAACGTAGTTGTTTCAGGTTGTTGTATGGAGAAATAAGGCTAGAAAGTATTGGTGTGTTGGTTGGCTGATATAGAATCTTATAAGCAATTAAGATCTGTTGAAGTACAAGTTGGTTAGGAAGTTCCATCCAGCCTAGTTCTTTTAGGTTCAAGCAGTGATGAGTTCGAAAAGGAGATCCAGCAGCGAATCGAGCTATGTTATGATAGGATGTTTCTAGTTTCTTCATGTTGTTTTTGGAAAGATTAGTGTAAATGGGGGAAGCATAGAGAAGAGTGGAGATTAGGTGAGATCTAGCAATGGTGGACCTTGCTGTAGGTGTTAGGAAAGGTTTGATTCTGTAAAGGGATCCTATTTTTTTATTAACTAATTTTATGGTGTTATTGATGTGAGAGTCGAAGTTGAGGTTATTATCAATAGCTATTCCTAATAGTTTTGTGGTCAAGTCAGGAGAGATGAGTGTTCCGTCAGTGGATGTAAGAGTAAAGTAAGGTGGAGTAGATTTACGAGTAGGTGAAAAAAGTAATAGTTTGGTTTTCTTGGGGTTAAGGAGTAGACAGCGGTAAGAGAACCATTGTTCTACAGCATTAAAAGCTTTTTGAGTAAGTGACTGGAGTTCAGTTTGAGAGTTAGCGGTACAGATTATAGTTGAGTCATCTGCATATTGTATACAGGTAGTATATGGGATAGCAGATTGAAGGTCATTAATAAAGATTGAAAATAGCAGAGGGCCTAGGATAGAGCCTTGAGGTACGCCTAAGGAGATAGGTAGAAGATTAGAAAGTGAATTTTTCCAAAGTACTGCCTGCTGACGATTTTCTAGGTAAGATGCAAACCAGGACAAGGCAAGATGATCAAGAGCCAGAGATTTTAGGATATGTAGTAAAAGTTTATGATTCACCATATCAAAAGCTTTGGATAGGTCGATGAAGACTGAGGATGATAGATAGTTTTTGTTGCGGTTAATGTTAATGGAGTTAGTGAAGGAGAGTAAAGCAGTGGTGGTACTGTGTGAGGGTCTGAAACCATGCTGACAGTTAGAAAGTAGGTTGTTGTTGAGAAGGTGATTTAGTATTTGTTTGTGAATACATTTTTCCATGATTTTTGCGATTGGTGAGGAGAGAGCTATTGGTCGAAAGTTAGAGAAATCATTAGAGTTTCCCCCTTTATGTAGTGGGATGATATGAGATATCTTCCAGATAGAGGGGAAGATTCCTTCTTTTATAGATCTATTAATCAGGATGGAAATAGGGTAGGCTAAGGCTTTGGCACCTACCTGCAGGAATTCTGCAGGCAGTTTGTCTGCAGAGGGAGTGGTAGGTTTTAACTTTTGGAGCAGTGATGTGATAAAGGAGGTAGAGACAGGTTGTAAGTGGAGGGTAGGAGGTGAATTTGATGTAGGTGGAAGTAGATTAGAGGTATCAGGAGATAGATGACTAGCAAGTGTTTGGATAGTATTTGTGAAGAATGAGTTGAAGTCATTTGCTATTTGTTTAGGGTTCTCTGGGTTAGAGTCACAGGGATTAGGTGTAATGGAATGACCTGGAGATAGAAGATTGTTAATACTGGTCCAGAATTTTTTAGGTTCCTTATTAGTATTATGTTGTAACTGAAGGTAATAGTTTTTTTTTTCTGTCAGGATAGCTCTTTTAGTGCTGTTTCTAAGCTCTCTAAAGTTTTGGCGATCAGTTAGATTTTTAGTGGTACGCCATTTAGACCAAGATTTGTTTCTAAGATTGATTTTATGCCTAGTATTGTTAGTTAGCCAGGGAGCTACTTTTGTTTTGGTTCTGATGGTACGGGTTGGGGCATGTTGGTCCAGAATTGATAAGAATGTAGAGTTAAAGTATTCTACTGCATCATTAAGAGGAAGATATTTTAGTGAGGACCAATTACAACGTTTTTATGTTACAAGCATCATTGTATTTAACATGCAATATCTATTGAAAGTTTACAGTACTTACTACGTTTTCATTATATGTTATTTTGTTATATGCTTCCCCTGTACGTTTTCAGGCTTTATTTTACACTTCTCATTATATGTTCCACAACACTCTGCTTACCTTCCCTTTTTATGGTCATATAAGACACATGGCCTGTACCTAAACAAGGATATCTAGTATAGCAGAATATAAGTGACCCTATCCTAATACTTCATATGGGAAGATGTCACTATTTTGTCTGATTAGTTAGTTAGTTTGCATATATTGGTTATCACTGCATATCTCTAATATTACATCTTTGTCTTGGTGTCACCTGTTAGATTTGGAAGATTGATTAATTTGTCACATTTCTTGCCATAATTATTAGTAAATCAAAATGTTCAGTGTGCATCTCCCATTCCTCAGAGTAGTCTACAAAAGAGAAATATATGACTTCTGTAAGTTTTACATTGCATACAGATTCTTACTTATCAAATTCTGGCCCAGATCCGAATAAGCCAAGCCCCAATGCAGAAAAAGTGATGTTTTAGCCTAGTCCGCTTTTAGCTACCTATCTCACAAAAGTGATAAATGTGTGAAAAATCAGAAGTCACAGTAAAACTACCTATCAAATAGGAATATGCAACCAAAACATTTTAGATGTATCTAGCAATGCTTATAATTTTTTGAAAAAATTAATTGCCAGATGAATACTGAGGTCAGCATAAATAGATTTAATTAGTTTTAGGAGATAAAATGTCTAACTGAGTACCTTTAGTCATCAAGAAGCTACAAACAATTTAATATAATTTTTCATTTCAGTTCTCCTGTGAGAATAAATCAACTGTTTGTTTTTGACAGGGAAACCCATTTTCATTTTCATTTCTAATTAAAATTAGACCAACTTGACGCCATTATGTCTGACAACAGAGAACGATGCTTCCCCTTAGAAATATGCTTAGTTTACAGTCTCTATATCATTTTAGCTGCATACTTTAATAGTTTATTAGCTGATGTTATTCAACTGCTTTTTCAATATTTGCACGTCTCTGGTAATTAGTTTTTTACTTGATTTCAGGGTTATGAAAACAGTTTGGTCCTCACTAGGTATCCATGAGCAAAATATTGTATATAACTTGGTAATTATTTTACTCCATTGCTGACATATAAATCCCCAACAGACGTGCACTACAAAAAGGCTGTAAACGGTTTTGCACTCTGCCTTGGTAATTACATTTTACATAAACTGCTGAACACAAATATTCATATTTTAAAATGTTCTCTTAATTGTCAAATTATATGTATTCTCCCTTGTTATTAATATTCCACCCAAACTGATACATTAATAATGTAAACAAGGAGCAATGATTTTCTATTTCTTTTTCAGTGTTTAAAGCAAATTAAAGGACTTAGTAGCCAGCAAAAGAATTTGCAGCATTTAACTATGTCATTACAGACTTATTCTCTTGAATGCAGGATTTGGATTTTATAATGATATAGCTGATGTTTCCCAGCTAAAATGTGTTCAGCTTACTATCTAAAACATTCATTTTTTTCTGTTTTTTTTGTTTGTTTTTTGTGATCAGAACATGCTTGTTCCAATTTAGTTGCTTTCAGGATGACATATAATTAAACAAATTAGATACTGTTGACTTTTCTAAGCTCTAATGAGATTCAAATGATCACAGATATTATTTTCAGTTTCTTCACAAGTTAAAGTTCTATGATATGCATTACTACCTAGTCTGCAGAGCAAAAACAAACGCAAATGTCATTACCTTTGAAATTATCTGTAATCTTTTTGGCATGCAAAATAACACACATATGCGAATGCACACACACATACACACACACACACACACACACACACACACACACACACACACACACACACACACACACACGCACACATACACACACATATGCATACACATACAAACACACATGCTTGTTCCAATTTAGTTGCTTTCAGGCTGACATATAATTAAACAAATTAGATACTGTTGACTTTTCTCAGCTCTAATGAGATTCAAATTATCACAGATATTTTCAGTTTCCTCACAAGTTAAAGTTCTATGATATGCATTACTACCTAGTCTGCAGAGCAAAAACTAATGCAAATGTCATTACCTTTGAAATTATCTGTAATCTTTTTGGCATGCACAATAACACACATATGCGAACGCACACACACACACACACACACACACACACACACACACACACACACACACACACACACACACACATATGCATACACATACAAACACACACATATGTATATTATGGTTCATTTGATTTAAAGCTCATTTGATCTATTAAAAACAGTGGTTCATTTAATCAAAAACTCATTTGATCACATGCCCCCCCCCCCCCCCCCACACACACACACACACACACACACTTGAATATATTTACTCCACAATCACACAAGGAGTATACTCCTGATAGACTGGATCACTGTTGCTGCACATCAACAAACATCTAGAGATGGAGGTAACTTAACAGTGAGCATTAGCAAAGAAAGCAATGATGATTAACACTAATTTGCATTATAATGCCTATATTCCAAAATCAAACAACAGTTATTTTCTACAAGCTAACAGTTTACTGCCAAATGTGATTCAATCATTTGTAGTTTACATTAAATGAGTTTTAAATCAAATGAACATTAGATCAACTGCACTGTAACTATACAGAAATATATACTCTATATGTAAATATGACTTACTTTTTTATGCTCAAACCTATTTAATGTCAAACAAAACAAAAAATAAGATTGAACATATAATGCTGAATTACTTAAACTTTGAATGAGTGAAACATCAAAAAAGGAAAACAATTTTTTCCCCGCTCTTTACACTAAACCATTACACTCCAACTAGGCTCCAATAAGTCTGAAGAGTGGGTGTGGTATGGGAAGGGTTTTTTAAGATATGGTGTGAGGTTAGCACTGGAACGAGGGCACTGTTAGGGTTAGCACGCATTACTGACGTGGTGCCAGGGGATCATCATATTGAGGACATTTAGAAGCCACGTAGCTGAATACTTGCATATATCACACTGGCCTACAGAGAACTAGGTTTAAGGTAGGGTATTACATAGTGGAGGCTTTAGTTTCGCTGGGTCTTTCCTGAATTTTACACATAGCACTTTCTCTGAGATCTTTTTACCTATTGGCGTGGATGTTATTTGCAATATTTATGCTGTACTGATGAACTCAGAAATTCTAAACTCTATTGGAATACTACTCTACACTGAAAGAATGTCAGGGACTGTTATTGCTCTTCTGCATGTGTAAATACAGCAGAGTAGGCCCAAATCTATGCTACTGCTGCTGCTAACAGACCTCTGCCAAGAAAGGGGAAGTGTGCTTAGAGTTTGTTTATCTTTTCCTGGTCTGCATGAGGTGGCAGTTGTGGAGCACTACAGGGTGGATAGAGCAACTGGGAATAAGGGCAAACCAAGGGAAACAAATACCTGTGGATACTAAGGTATGTCTAACACTTATGATATTAGCTAAAGGAGCTTTCCAGAGATTACCATGGGATATGCTGAGTTGTCACAGGCATTATCATCCAGGATCCTCCATGAATTTCTGAATGCTATGCTACAACATATCAGTGACTACATTCATTTTCCCTGCACACCTGAGGAAACAGCTACAACTATGCAAGATTTTTATCTGTAGCACATTTCCCTGAAGTCTTGGGTGCCATAGACTGCATGCACATTGAAATCAATGCACCACCTGGCAAACAGGGAAGGGTGTACATAAACAGAAAGGGCTTCTAATCCATTAACTTCCAGGTCCACCCTAAGGGAATCATCCTGAATGTGTGTGCTGGCAACCCCAGCAGTTACCACGAGTGCCATATCTGGCACAACTCTCAACTCTATCAGAGATTTTCTGGGGGAGATATCTCACAAGGTCATTAACTGGGGGATGCAGGGTATGCATTCAACCTGTGGCTGATGATGCCCATCAGAAAAGCACACCCACCAAAGAATGCTATAATGAGGCACATGCTCAAACAAGAAATATCATAGAGTATGTGTTTGGGTTGCTGAATTCATGGTTCCAGTGCCTAGATACATCAGGGGGAGCCCTGCAGTATAATGCCTGTACTTATGCTGAAATTTCCACTGTCTGTGTTATCCTTCACAATATTATTCTAAGAAAACAGCTTCAGCAAGAACACCAAGGGTAAGTGGCACACATCCCTCCACCAACACTGGCAAGGTCAACACAGCCACATGCAGGTAAGGAATCAGAAAGGGAACCAACAGCCACTGTGGTGGTAGGTAGACACAGGCATGTGCAATATGCCCTCACCCTGGCAAAGAGGTAATGGATAGTACACATGCTCACCACCTAAGGGGGTAAAACTTTCAGCCTATTCACATACATACACTAAAATTGATGCCAGGCAATGATCACAACCTTTACTTACCCTATAATGGCTGCGTACTCCTAGCATCACACAGAGTCAGCCCCAAATTAAAACACTTGAGACTGCTGGACGATCAAGGTATGTGCTGAACACAGAAGAGGAAAAACAATGGCTAAAACACAAATGAATGGCAGATCCTTGCATACTGTTACTTGCAAATATAACTATGCAGAAGGTGGGTGATTTTTACAGCAATGACATCAATATATGACAGCACTGACTTATGTCAATAGATAAGTTCTCTATCAACTAATAGGCCTCATGCATCAAAGATATAGACACTGCAAAAACTTGAAAGAAAGCAGTACAATTTTCAAAAGAGCATCACAAACACATGTATACTAATCACAAAGCTATGCACCCTGGGCATCAGACAAAATACTTATGTACCCCTGAATCCAAAGGATATAAAATTAAGGACATGGCACAATTATCATCATTTGCACAGGGTGTTGTTGTGGGGGGGGGGGGCAGGAGGCCAAGGCTGATACAAAAGGTAGGATGGCATGCAGGCAGAAATTTTGTTAAATTATCAAATGGCCACTAAGACAGAATGAGCTGTAAAGCTCATGAAGGACCCATGTAACTGTTATGTGTGTGTGTGTGTGTGTGTGTGTGTGTCTGCATGGGCCCTCAAGGTGAAATGCAGCCAAGCTCTGTGCTAGCTCTGCATACTGGTATGTTTTGGAGGTGTGAGACATGCATGACAGAGGTAACAGTTCATCACCGTTGCCCCCGACTGTGAGAAATGGCTTTCCCAGGAGGTGCACTGACATATCCATGCACACAGTCAGATGTGCCTTTGCTACCTGAATGTGACTGATGTCTGCTGGATGAGCTCTCCTCATGAGTAAGCCCAGTACCATGACTCCACAGCTTACCACATCTGGGTGTGGAAACCTCAATCACTGATGGAGCAGTGGAAGTAGTGCCACTACAGGAGCATGATTGGGTATGGCCACATTGGCTAACATCAGATGATGATGCTGACCTGTGTCCATGTGGAAGCTGTCTCCCTCCCAGCAGATATTCAATCACAAACACTGCCCTTTCCATCGTGTCATTCATATGATCCATTGAATTGGCCACACAGTGGAGGCGGCCACACACCTCAGCCTGTCCCACATCTACAACCCTAAGCATGTGCTCAGAGACCCTAGTGGAAAATGTCTGTACCTCCATGGCGACCCTAAACATATGCTGACTGGCACATAAAGACACACCAGGATTAGGTTGAGGGTGGACAGCAGGCTTCCTCTGAGCATCCCTAACAGTCCTCCTGCATGGCATCTCACTCACACTTTGGCTATGGCCAGAGTAAACCGGCACTGAAGCCGCAGTGACCACACTACCCTGATCAAGTATGTCACCCTCCACCTGTCCAATGTCTGAGGGCTCAGTGGACTACACACCTATAAACCTATGAATCCATGAATAGATATGCATAGGCCTACTGACTTTGTCTGAGAGAAATACAGCAGATGGCTGAATGTCAAACTCAGTGCCAGATTCAACCTTGCACCCTCTGACTGTGCCTCTGTTTGGCCACCATCATCATCAAAGTCTACCAATACCCTGACATCAGGAGGTAAGAGTTCTACACTTCCATTGTCTGGATCACCCTTGACAATAAGCAACAAACATAGGAATTAAATCAGTATTACATTAAATATTTAAAACAATGTATATGATAAACTAACATTGATCACACTGTCGCAGATGGTACAGCATTACACATACTCATTACACACACCCCTCACACATATAGATTAATCCATCTATCTGTAAATGGTCATCAATAATCAAAGAAAAATCATTGGCTTACTATGTGCAGGTGGCTCCACACTTGAAAGGCAGGATAGTCCTGGAAAAAAAGAAGCAAGGTAAGGATGCAATCATCACAACTGCAGTAACATAGGGGGACAGAGAATACACTATTTTTGCCTATATGTCCATTAACAATACTTTAAACTGAAACTTGGCTGTCACCTCCACCCACAGCCCATCTGTAATGAGCAAAAATCTGTTATTATGTCTAACAATTTATCAATAGGTCCATAAAAAAATAAAAAACATGAACTATTAGTCACATTTTTCTATATTTAACTATACATCCAAATCTTACCACTTGACATATGTAAGCTTACCTGGAACCTCCTCCTGGCACATACTTGTCCTCCCAGAAACAGCAGCACTGATATCATTTTGGTGTGCAGTTTTCACTGAGCCTTCCGGATCGCAGACAATGGCCAGAAACTATTTTAGTGTCAGTTGTGGCTTGGTAGTAGCTCCCCCTATAGTCAGCTGTTCATGGGCAACTACACTGATCTTCTCTTGGCTGATGAAATCATATCAGTGGTCCAATGATGCACCTGATCATACGTACTGGTGTGACCCTCTATGGTAGTGACACCACTGACTATCTGGTTCCAAATCTGCATTTTGTCAGCCATATCCCCATATCCTCTCTCAAGAAGAAAGGCACCATGGTGCTTGAATGCCTGCACTATTATGCTGTTTTCAGAGACAATGAAAGAGGGGTTAAGTGGATTTCTATGTCTGGGTGCCATAGGCCTATGTGACATAAAACAGAGAAGGATACAACACATAAATATTACTTAAGTACATTCCTGCTCATATACACATACATATATATTTTCAACATTAAGCAATGGATCATAGGATCATAGGAGGTTACTAGGCTAATGGCCCTGGAGCCCTTATAAGCCTAGCCAGGAGTTTATCCTCAAAAAAGAAACCTTATTTAGCACCTGTCGCCTCTGCCAATGAGAGACACAGGTGGAACACCTGTGATAAATTTGTGGTTTCTCAGCCACTCATGAAGGTTGATCTCGAAGAGGGTCAGCAAGGTACTCTGTTTGACATGTATGGGAAGTCCATTCCAGAAATGGGGCAGCCTCTGGGAGACAAAACTATCTCTCCAGCAGGTTTTGCTGATGTTGCATATTAGATTTAGGCTTTTCAAGCCAGTAATGCAGGAAGAGTTAGACTTATGGATATGGAGCATCTATGTTAGGGCAGGGTCCAATACTGCCTTGTAGGTGAGACACAGATCACATCTGAGCAATCTGTATGATACCGAGTAGAGTAATAATGATTTGAGCCTGTCCACATAGAATAGGTGTTTGAGGCCAAGAATTCTCTTTGTGAGGTATTTCTGTGGCTTTTCCAGTTGGAGCAGGTGTTTATAGAGGGACATACCACAGGGCGTAATACTCAATTATTGGCCTAATGAGGGAGGAGTACAGAGAGGTAATAACCTCATTTTTTTCTGGATGCAATCCCTTTACTAATGAGATGAACCAGGTGAAAGTCTTTTCTGACCACTGCCGCTACATGATGGTCAAATGTGAGATTGTTGTCAACCTGAGTACCCAGGTCACTCACCACATGTTGGTTGCTTATGGGGTTGCTGTTGATGTGGTAATCAGTAGGGGCCATGTTTTTGTCAAATGGTATGATAATATATATTTTTGCATTTAACTTAAGGCCATGACTTTGGAGTTATTTGTTGCTGTGAGATACTCTTGCAGTATGTTAACAACATCCGGGGAGTCAATGACAGCACCCAACTTACAGTCATCTGCAGACGTGGTGAGCCACAGCCCTTTTGTCTTTGCCTAGACCTCTGAGAAGTAGATGCCAAACAGTAGGAGTCCTAGGGCAGATCCCTGGGAAACACCACTAGTGACAGGTCTGCTGTCAGAGGTAGAGGTGCCTATTTTGACCTTGTGGTCAGTGAGCCAGTTGGCCACCCACCTAATGAGATAGGGATTTACACCAAGTTGTGTAAGCTTTTCAATGATGCCTGAGTGGAGGATTGTGTCAAAGGCATTGGCCAAGTCAAGGTAAGCTGTATGTACTGACTTTCCCTCACCCAGGGTCTTGGTGACAATCTCAAAAAAGTCAACTAGGTTCAACAGGCAAGATCTGCCCTTTGGCGAATCTGAACTGGGTGGGGTCAAGTGCTTGGAGATTACCTATGTCCTTGTTTATGAGATCTATAATAATATGCTCCATGGGTTTACAGCTCAGACTTGTCATGCTAATGGGGTGATAGTTTCCCAGGTCAGTAGTGGCACCACCTTTGTGCAAGGGGATGACAATGGCAGTGCTCCACTTCTCTGGAATGAAGCCTGTACTTAGGTTGTGGTTGAATAGGGTGCTTAGTGGCAAAGCTAGTTCTTGCTGGAGATGGTACAGAATACAGCTTGGGATACAATCAGGTCTCATGGAAGCTGTGTTCTTTACCTTGGATAGAGCCTTTAACACTTGATCTATGGAGATATGAGGTGCCGGATACATATTGGGTATGTTAAATGGGCCTTTGGGGGGATGGGGAGGTGAAGTTTGCACTGAACCTAGCTGCTAGCAGGTTGGCTAAGACAACAGGATTAGTGTAAGTGCTAACATTAAGTACTAATATGGAACAAACCTGGACTTTGCCATAGAGATTCCTGACATAACTGAAGAAAGCTTTGTGGTTTCCCTTTGTTTCAGAGGCTAGTTTCAATTCATAATTGACTTTGGAGGTTTTCACTAGTGATCTAATTTGCTTGTTGAGGCTGAGGAGGGAGTTTTACAATTTGGAATTTTTTCCTTTTTATCTTTAGATAACAGTTTTTTTTTCCTTTTTGTTGTAAAACCTGTTCACAGAGGATGTCTATCAGACAGGTTTGTGTTTCCTTCAGGAGCAGGTTTTAGTTCTGTTCAATATGGCTGAGTCCATGCAGTTGTATGGATGCTTGCATACTGCATTGGTATACTGTTCAGCATAGTTGTCTGCATCTTCGGGGGGGGGGGGTGACGGTGTGAATCTACTGATACCCTCCCTTATGAGGTGGTAGTCAGCTTTTGAGAAGTTTTTTAGCCTGGTTATGGCTGGGGGGGGGGGTGTTGGATAGGATAGAAACACCGAATGAGACAGACCGATGATCTGATCTTACCAGGGAGGAACATACTATGGGAATGTTGCAGCAGTTACCCATGTTGGTGAGAACCAAGTCCAGAATGTTATCTCCCCTTGTGGGGGTTGAGATGAGCTGGTCTAGTGTGTTAGAAGTGATGAAGTCAAGGAATCATTTGGTGAGTGCATTACTGAAGGAATAGTACACCCAGTTTATGGTGGGGTAATTAAAGTTACCAAGGATTAGGATGTTAGGGGGTACCTTGATGGAGTCAAGTAGGTCTGGGTAGGATGAGTGGGTGTCCTAAGTCATGGAAAGGAGTCTATACCTGGCTATATCTTGGATAGGTGTCTTGCCAACTGTCAGTTTCACCTGGAGCAATTCCAGTGCATCATGCTGGCAAGCCAGTCTGGAGGTGTGCCTATCCTTAATGAAGATAGAATCTTCACCACCTTTGACCTTCCCAACCTCATTTTGGGGTTGGAATGTGTGGAATGAGGAATAGTTTGGTAAAGTAGAGGTGCTCTCCATAGCCCTGAACCAAGTTTCTGTGACCACATAGACATCGGCATCTTCCAGTGTGAGGAAAGCCTCCAGTGAGTTCAATTTCAGCTTAAGGCTCCTAGCGTTAAGCAGCAAGACTTCAATTTGCTTTTTGACAGATCTTTTATGCTGGAAGATTTGTCTTTGGGACACAGCCTAAAAAGGGCACAATGGCAGAGGCAAGAGCATTGGCCAGGATCCAGAATCTCAGGTGTGACAGGTGGAAGCCATCTCTGGCAAAGCAGCGATGCCTGTTAACCATGTCATCCCAGGCAGACAGATACTTGATTCTCTTGAAAAGACACCAGAAACTAAGCCAGTTGTTGAAGTAAATGTTTTTGTTAGTATTGTGGTATCATTCTTGGTGAAGGTAGAATGCTGCTTAGGGATAGGGTCATACCTGCCTTGGCACATACTCTGAGACCTCAATCATGTCTCTCTTCTCCTCGTTCAGCCTGGTGAGGGGGACATCAGTGTTTCTCACAAGTGAGTCACCAATGACTAGTATGTTTGGTTTATTGTTATGCCTTATGCACTGCATTGGTTTATTGCTATACCTTATGGACTGTGATTGTGAGACACTGGTGTGTTGCCTGCTGTATGCAATATGTTTGGTGTTGTTTGTGGGATGTTTGTGAGTGTGTTTTGGAGGTCTCTCCTTTTTAAGTAAGTTTTTTATCAAGGACCTCTGCATAGGTATGCAGTGCTTGGCTATGTGATGTGAATGGTGTGGTGTTTGTGCTGGCAATCTCCTCTTTGTCAGGAGTACTGACTGTGGCATAAGAAACCATGGATTCCAGGTTATTGATATTGATGCATTTCTTGCAAGTATAAGAATTATGTGCTAGGAGAAGAGAGTTGTCAGTGAACATGAGGCAGTTGCTACACTGTCTCAGTATGTCCATACCGACCAGGCTGGCAGGAAAAAACTGATGGGAATTGTCCAGACATAGTATTCTGAATACTTGGGCAGACTTATGGAGAGAGGGTTTTGATAAGGGTCTGTTCACAAGACTAGACCATAAAAACCTTCTTAAATGTAAAATAACTGGCCTGAAGCACATGTGTTAAAACCAAAACTAGGAGGCTTAGAATAACAGATAATTTTAATCAGGCTACTAACAAGCAGTAATAAATGCAGCAGGATAATAGCACTTGAACACTTAAGAACACACAGCAAAGCAAAATAAGGTAATAAAATGGGTAGAACACAGTTACAGTAAGAGCAGCTGAATAAAGTATAATTTTCTTTGTTAAGTGGAGAAGGAAGAATCAGAAGATAATTCAAGATTAAGAAAGTAAGGAGGTTGGCCTTCCCAAATGCTCTGTCTTTACACAGTAGACAGAGGGGATGAGATGGGACTAGTAGAAGTGTCCAAAATCACAGAAGCAATGGGGTAGTCCTTCCCAAATGATCTCACTGTACTCAGTTGAGTGAGCAAATGAGATGGGGCTGGGAGCAGTGTCCAAAGACAAATTTACAGCAGGGTTGGACAATTCCAAAGCCATCAAGTTTAACAATACAACAACACTTGTATAGGAGGGTGGAAAAAACAAACAAACTACAGAGAGAGAGACCACCAATATTCAATCAATATTCAATGAAACAAATAAACAAATGCAGTACAGTTTTGTTAACTATTACTGAAACAGAATAAGTGCAAAAAAGTATACTTATATCAGCTTTGTATATCCAAGTGGCTGTAGAATATGGAGGCACACATTTCAGTTATTAAAATCGATGGGCATGTGGTTGTACCATATCACACATTGACACATAAACCAATACATGGTCCAAAACAAGGAATACCACTTTAGTAATACATTGTTTCCCACAGAAATAGGATGCCTACACATTTTCAACAGCAAACCTCTTTTGTTATGGCAACACACAAAGGGTACGTGACTCTCCCATCCCCAAAACAGCAGGCAAATTACAGTTTGTACAGACCAAGGGATACCACATAATTCAATTGTTATATATGCTTTCAACACAATTCTCACAATGTGTATACATTTACAATAGAAAAGTCAATTTTATTCGATTACCAGTCACCTCTCACTGTGCTCAGCACTCCCCTGGAGGTATCTGTGGGCCATCTTAGAAGCATAATATCCCTGTGTCA
>NC_056726.1:399059245-399151745 GCF_019279795.1 Protopterus annectens | reverse complement strand
TTGTAGGAATAAGGTGGTGAATTACTCTTAATAAATGATGATAATAATTAGTTCCAGACTTCCTTTACTTCAGAAAATGTATATTCATTCACAGTCTCATACTCTGGCAATGTCTGAAGTTAATAAAACTAGTATTTTAAAAGTGTGCCTGATTTTTTTTCTCTGTTTAGCTAGAAAGTACTCCTAACCCCTGAATTACCAGGCTATAATTCATACCACACCTTTCGGCCACCTAACCTGGAATGAAACATTAAAGGCGGAGGCGTGTCCATATTCATTAAGGATATCCACACCTCCAGGTTAGTTGTTCAGCATAATGCATCCGAGATTATCCAAGTGCAACTAACTCTGGGCAAGACCACAATCCAAATTTTAGCTTGTTACAGATCCCCCACCATGCCCCAGGATTCACTCCTCATTTCTTAATACACTGGAAAATATTAGGGTACAACCTAACACCCTAATAATGGGTGATTTCAACTACCCTACCATTAACTGAGAAAACTACTCATGTACAACTCTTGTGCTCAACGTTTTCTGGAATTCATAAATTTTAATGCCATGGATCAACTTATCCACACCTCCACCAGGGGCAGCAATATCTTAGACTTGGTTATTACCAACATGGGCTCCACACCAGAGGTGAATTCCTTGTTGCTCAGATCTGACCATAAGCTAATCACCCTAGAGATCCACATCCCTCCACCACCCCCAATTAGGGAAACCACAGTAAAAAATTTCTCCAAAGCCAACTTCACGCTTCTTAAGACAGAAGTGGCAAACTTCATGATGGACAATAGAGGTATGACTGATGAATCCTACACACTTTGTAAGCACTTACATGAATGCATGGATCGTGCAATCCCTAACAGAACCAAGATGCTATCCTCCAAAAAATGGTTGGTGGTCCCCTGCCATAAACAAACTCTACAACAGAAGAAAGAAACTGTTGCAAAAAAGAGTAAAATCCCATGATTGGAGAAACTCCCTGGTCAGCTTCAGTAAGAAGCTGAGATCCCTCATAAAATCCTCCAAAGCTAGTTATGAAAACAAAATCACCACTGACTCTAAAGACAACCATAAAGCATTCTATAGCTATGTCAAGAATCTCAATGGCAACACTCAGATCTGCTCTGAGTTACAGCACAATGGCACTAAATATACAGAACCAATGGATATTGCCAACATCCTGGCAGATATGTTCAGTGCTAACTTTACCCCTCTGTCATACCCTAAAGGGCCCATCTCTATACCAGAAGAATGCAAAGTTCCTGTAATCACAGCTGCACAGGTAAAAAACACACTATCCAAAGCCAAGAACACAGCATCCATGGGACCTGACGACATCCCAGGCTGTGTTCTACATGAACTACAGAATGAACTGGCACCCCACCTAAGTACCATGTTCAATCATAGCCTCACCTTAGGCTATGTGCCCACTGAATGGCACACAGCAATAGTTATCCCACTCCACAAAGGGTGAGCCACCACAGACCCTGGAAACTACCGCCCTATTAGCCTAACAAGCCTAGTCTGCAAGGCTATGGAGCGTATCATCATGGAACTTATAAACAATGACATTGGTAATCTCCAAACTCAGGACCCCACCCAGTTCAGATTTGTAAAAGGCAGATCATGTCTACTAAACCTGATAGACTTATTTGAAGCAGTCACCAAAGCCGTAGATGAGGGTAAGGTGGTTCACACAGCCTATCTAGATCTCGCCAAGGCTTTTGACACCATCCCCCACTCTGGAATTATAGATAAACTCACTAAACTAGGTATAAATCCCTATGTCATAAGATGGGTTGCCAACTGGCTCACTGACAAAACCCACACTGTGAAAGTAGCAGACTCCAAATCCAGCTTCAGACCAGTGACAAGTGGAGTACCACAGGGTTCAGTCCTGGGTCCTCTCCTATTTGGTATCTACTTCTCTGAAGTACAGGCCAACACAGAAGGTCTTTGGCTGACAAAGTTCGCAGATGACTGCAAACTAGGAGCCATAATCAAAACTCCAAAAGACATAATCAAAACTCCAAAAGATGTGGACATGCTACAAAAGGGCCTTGCTGAGACAGATGCATGGTGTCAAAGCCATGGCCTGAAGCTCAATGCCAAAAAGTGCATTATCATTCCTTTTGGTAAAAACTCAGTACCCATGAACTACCACATAGGTGGTAGTCTACTTAACACCGAAAGTGTGATAAGAGACCTTGGGACACAGGTGAACAGTAGTCTCTCCTTTGATAATCACATCGCCACAGTAGTCAGGAAATCCTTCTATGTGGCACACCTCATCACAAAAGGTTTCTCATCCAGGAAAAAAAGAGGTCATTGTTCCCCTCTACTCATCACTCATTAGACCCATTATAGAGCACAATGCCCCTTTTGGTATGTACCTCACAAGACATCTACAACAACTGGAAAGGCCACATAAATACCTCACAAAGAGGATTACTGGCCTCAAAGAGCTGCCCTATGCAGACCGTCTCAAAGAACTGCAGCTTTACTCCATTGCATATCGCCTACTCAGAGGTGATCTCTGCCTAACATACAAAGCTATGTCAAACCCAGAGCTTTTATACATGCTCCACTTAAAGAAATCCCAATCCCTATGAGCTACACACTCTAGGGACCTAAAGCTCGTCACCACAATAAACAGAACATGCTGGAGGAATAGATTCCTGTCCCAGAGACTTCTCATACTCTGGAACAAACTACCTATCTATATGAAACAAAGCTCCTCATTAGCACTGTTCAAGAAAAATCTTGATGATTGGATGGGAGATTGGAAATTCACCACGGGGATCATTTCTGTGGCTCTGCTCGACAGTGGCACAGGAAAATAATTTTCTTGGGTGGCGAAAGCCGGGGTACCTTTGGCTAGGCTTATATAGGCCCTAGGGCCAATAGCCTAGTACCTACCTATGAACCTATGAACCTATAACTTGGGCATCACACACACACACACACACACACACACACACACACACACACACACACACACACACACACGCAATTTCTTGTGTTATAGGATTGAGAAGCAATCTAAATTCACTCAACAGAATTAATCTAATTGGGCTTGACTGCTGATCTCCATGTCTGTGCCCTCATGGCTCCTTTTGCTCAAAATCCATTGCCGCATGGATATAATTCTTAAACAATGTTTATTTTAAAGTATAGGACTTTGGAACCATTTGGCCTGAATAAGGAATGTAATTGGAAATATTTAATTCATTAATTGTTTGTGTTTAATTCTTTAATTGTTTAAGGGTTCTGATTAAGAAAGTATATAAGAGAGGGATTTTATGGATGTTTATTACCCGTTGAAGGCATTTTAGCTGAGGTGCTATGCCTATTCTATACATTTGAGTTTGTTTAATAAATGTTCGAAAGTTTGTGGCAGTTGTTTATTTATATATTTTTATATTTTTTTATTTTTTAGTAGTTGTGTATATTTATTTGGATGGCCATAGACCCTATCAACAATATTCCCTGTATTTTCCAGGAAGAGACTTTAGATGTCTCTCGATGAACTATAGAATAATCTGTCTTCCAAATTAATGATCGAATGCCTTAAACTACAAAGGTTCCAGTCAGTTTTTGGGATAAGTACATTGCAGATAGAGATCAGAGACTGGATAATCCCTTTTTAAATGTGGGTTTTTCTGTTACATCTTCTATTTCTACTGAACTATGAGAGCTGTGCGTTAAACTGGGAATTTATTGTATAAGGAAATTACTGTACATTTTAACATTCTGAGCTTAAAAAGATTTTTGGAGTTGAATATTGTTCCTAGGGGCTTGAGAGAAGGACAAAGTGTTTAAAATGCGTTGGGTTGCTGCAGCACATTTGTGTGCTATGGAACTGGTACATATCTTGGTAGAAAGGGATTTTCTCAAACAGAAAAAAATGAAGGAGGAGGTCTTATTGTTATGCTCAGAATTAAATAAACAAATGAATACTATAACGGTGGATAGTTTGTTGACAGAAGTGAATGCAAAATTAAGTAGTTATGAGACTGAACTTATAGAGCATAAAAAGAACAAACTGAAGAGGGACTTAAAAGGACTGTAATTTAGATAGAGGTTTTCTTTGGAAATGCAAATCTAAATCAGAGATGTCAACATGCATAGGAGGGGGAGGTGTTAAATCTCTCTCAGTTTCATTTGCTAAGTCAGAGGATACAGAAGTGACTACAGATGGGGAGAATGAAAGGGAGAATTATCTGCTTTTACCAATGGCTGGGAATCCCACAGCACATATGGAACAGTTTTGGAACAATATTTCTGCAAAACAACAACAATTTCACAGTAAGAAAAGAAGGAGAAATGACTGGGGACAGAATAGAAACACAAAAAGACAGTTTGTCGGCAGAAGCAATAAAAAGACTAAATGGCACTTATATTAATGATGGAAAGACATTGTTGAGTTCAGTGGTTGTGAATTTGTCTAATATTGATATTTCTGAAGCAGTTTTATCAGTTCTTGATTTGGGACTTAAGTTTATACCAACTGTGTTACCCCATCTACATATTTGTAAGAGTGAAGTATTTCATTTTTTTAGGGAATTGCATCTTTTGGACTTTTTTGAAAAAAGATCAAATGTTGTGGACTTAGAACTGGATAACAGTTCTGATGATTCATTTTTTTCTTGTGTGTCGGATGAGGAACAATTTGAAAATAAGCGGTGCAATGCTTATAGTGTTTTAGATACTAGTAAGATTCAAAGTGATATGATGTTTATGCCAACGTTTATTAATAAGTATGTTCAGAGTTTCTCAACAGCTTTAAATCACAGTATAGAAAATTTGTTCAATTATTTTTTAAGAGCAAAGAATTCTGTTCAATTTAATTTGAGTAAGGAACAATGGCTTGCTTTTAAGTCGATTTGTAAAGATCGGAGGCTAGTTGTTAAA
This sequence comes from Protopterus annectens, assembly GCF_019279795.1. Lineage (NCBI taxonomy): Eukaryota > Metazoa > Chordata > Ceratodontiformes > Protopteridae > Protopterus > Protopterus annectens. Next base: position 399,146,822 of record NC_056726.1, on the reverse strand, counting down.
CCTGCTAATAAAGGTGACAAAATTGTCATTTTTAAATCATGTTCAGTATGCCAATATGTCTTATGCACATCTAAATAATGGTGAAATATATGAAAAAAGTAGTATGGATGTTTATGAAAGATCAATGCAACAGTGCCTTGATTTGTTGAATAAAGGCTATTGTTTGGGTTATTTCTCCAAACAGGATGTAGAGAGGAAGACTGGTGTATTTAACACTTATACAGCCAAGTTTTATTGTCTCCCAAAAATAGATAAGGGTGTTGATAACCTTAGTGGCTGGCCCATTGTTTCAGCAAGAAAGTATTTTTCTAGAAATTTGGGAGTATTCTTGCAGGAATTTTTGATGCCCTATGTTAAGAAAGTGTTTTCATATGTCAAGGACAGCCAGGATTTTTTAGATAAAATTAAGGACATTAAATGGAGTATGAGTATGTACTGGCTGTCCTTTGATGTTAAAAGTTTATACATAATATTACACATTCAGTAGGGATAAGGGCTTATATTATTTTTTGGGAGACACTCCATTCTCAAATTATATTATTGAGTTGGTGTTTGTCTTCAGAATATTTTTTTGTGTTTAATGGAGAGATATTCCATCAGATTCAAGGCACTGTGATGGGAGCGGCCTTCGCCCCAATGTATGTGAATTTACTAATAACTTTGTTTGAGTTAGAATGTTTGTATCAACATGTTTTTTATAAGTCATATGTAATTAGGTATTTTTGTTACTTTGCTGATCTTATTTTTTATGTGAAGGAGGCAAGAATGTAGTACAGCAATTTATTCAGGATGTGCAAACAAATCATTTTAATTTTCAATTTGATGGCATAGAAAATGGAAAGCAAGTTAACTTTTTGGATTTAGATCTATGTGGATTAGAGGATAAACAGATTTCTACTTCTATACATAGGAGGTTTAAAGGAGGGAGTATGTTTTTATATGGTAGTAGCTGTCATCCCCCACATATAATATCTGCACTACCTTATAATGAATTTTTATGGTTACATAGATTATGTAATCAGGATGAAATATTTCAAAAAGAGATGCAGTATATGGTCAATATGTTTATAAACAGGGGATATGATAAAGAGTTATTGGAAAATTCAGTATTTAAGGTATTTAATATACATTATGGTAATGATTTAATAAGTAAGGGAAATGAAGTGTTTAGAAAAATGAATAGTAGAAGACAGTTTAATATAAATTTTGGTTTAAGTAAAAAAGACAGGAGGGATAGAAAATATTTATTTTGCAACAATTTATAATATTTTAAGTGAACATGTAGTTAATTAAATTAAATATTATTGGCCTCTTGTATTTGGAGATAAATTAATGGAGGGTTAGGTGAATAATTTTCCCTTAATTTCCTGTAAGATGGGATGAAATTTGGCAGACATGGTGGTGCATAGTACTTTTACTCCACCTAATATGGTTTTAGGTGAGAATATTCACTTAAAGACAGGCACTATTACATGTAAAAGATATTTAATTTGTAAATATGTGGTAAAGTTGTTTTCAGAAATTAATGAGATGAAATGTTACCCTATAGATAGTTTTACATGTAGTTCAAAAGGTGTAATTTATATAGTAAAGTGCTCATGTTAGTTATTTTATATTGGGAGGACTTGTAGGGCTTTCAAAACATGCTTACAGGAGCATATAAGGAAAAAAGAGGAAGTAGATACATTTTGGAGAAGTATCTATGAAGATCCTGTGGAACATAACACAGATCCTAAATGGATAGAAGAAGTAAAATAAAGAATAAGATCTTTAAAGGTACAGGATATGAAATAGGATAAAATAAAAACTAGAGAGATTGAAACAAAGTTAAGAAAAGCCTCTAACTGGAAAACCCCAGCCTCAGATGTAGTAACATCTTTGTATGAGGATTTAGCCATGAGTAAGAGCTATTTATATGCGCAGCCCGAACAGACAACACACTGGCTAACAACAGGCAAAACAATGCTTTTACTTAAGAATGATCCTGCAAGCTATCCTAAAAATTATAGACCAATAACTTGCCTTCCGATGACATATAAACTATACACAGGAATTGATGCCGGCAGAGTTTATAGTCATTTAGAAGAAAACTCAATTATGGCAGTAGAACAAAAGGGCAATAAAAGAAACTCATATGGAACAAAGGATCATTTGTTGTTAAATAAAGTTATAGTGGAGAACTGTAAAAAGTGGAAGAATCTATGTATGGCATGGACTGATTACAAAAAAGCATTTGATAGTATCCTATATTCATGGATAAAAGAGTGCTTAAAAATGTATAAGATACACCCTACACTGACGGACTGCATTATAGTAACCAGGAAACAATAGCAGACCACTTTGCAATTAAGCCATGATAAAGGGCAGATTATTATTCCAGGGATAAAAATTCAAAGGGGGATATTCCAGGGTGACTCTCTGTCACCGTTGCTATTCTGCTTTGCCATTAATCCATTAAGCTGTTTACTTAACAGCAGGTCTACTTTATGTCCTCAGAAAGCAAGTTGGCCGAATATGAAACGCCCGATACATAACGCCCGAATGCTGACTAACCTGAAACGCGTATGTCCCGAAACCTGAAATATCAATTCAGGTAACTTGTTCACGATCCCTAACACCACTGTTCTAATTTCTCACAGTATGAACATTTTTGTAAGTTTAAGTAAAGTTTGTAAATTACATACAAACTTTACCTAACCTTATAAGAATGTTCATACTGTAAGAAATTAGAAGTACGTTTATGTTTTCCGGTGCTCTTTCCCTTTACCAGAAAACGTAATCATACTTCTAATATCTAACAGTATGAACATTTTTGTAAGGATAGGTAAAGTCTGTATATTATATATAAACTTTACCTAACCTTACAAAAATGTTTGTATAGTGAGAAAACTGAACTATGTTTACATTTTCCGGTGAAGGGAAAGAGTCCTCTGCTTGATTCAGTGCAGTGGTGTTAGGGATCATGAACAAGTTACCTGAATTGATATTTCAGGTTTCAGGACATACACATTTCTGGTTAGTCAGCATTCGGGCGTTATGTGTCGGGCGTTTTGTATTCGGCCAACTTGCTTTTCGAGGACATAAAGTAAACCACTTAACAGCTTAGGCCATGTCTACAATTTGGCTCCTAGAAGACAACAAAGTCTAATGACGTCTCATCTTCTCTTTGCCGATGATTTAAAATTGTATAGCTCATCAGATGAGGAAATAAAAGCACAGCTGAAGGTTTTCAAAAATATTCAGATGATATTAGAATGTCATTTGGTCTTGATAAATGTGCAAAAGCAACCTTTAAAGCAGTAAAACTGTGGTACCAGGAAAATACCAGTTTGGGACAAGAATGTGATATAAAAGAACTTGAGCAAGAGGGATTATATAAATACTTGGGAACTGATGAAGGATCAGCAATAAAACATGAAAAAAGTGAATAAAACTCAGTAAAGAATACTTTAGAAGACTTAAATTAATCCTGAGAACAGTATTGACATTAGGAACAAGATCCAAGCTATAAATCAATTTGTTCTTCCTTTCCTAATATACAGTTTTGGAGTGATTGTCTGGCCCCAAAATGTGTTGGCTAGATTAGATATTAAAACAAGAAGGATGCTTCATACTCAGCAAATGATTTATAAAAATAAGTGTATACCAATATTATATATTCCCCATTCTGAAGGAGGGATGGGCCTCCTTGAAATTGATTACATGTATAGATCTGCAATCGTGGGACTCCACACATATATACTGACCTCACAAGATCCAAATATAGGGAAAGTTTTGAAACATGAGGAGAATAAATCTAAGATGACCTCTATGCTTAATTTTGCAGAAGCATATCGACATCAAGCAGGAATGGATATTAAACCAAAAGTAGATAAAAACAAGGCAGCAACTGAATGTGCCAAAAAAAAAAACAAAAACAAAGATTCTAATGTAAAAGACCATATGAGAAGGCAAGAAATGTGGAAAAAACATAAATATAGTTGCAAGTATAGAAAACGCCTGGAAGAGCATCATGTTGATCAAGAACGAACACAAGAATAGTTAAGGAGAGGAGAATTCAAATCAAGAAATGAAAGATTAATATTGGCAGCCCAAGACAGTGGGCTATGTACATGCTGGTTTACAATGTCCATTGAAAATGTGGGAGAAACAGACAAATGTAGGTTTTGTAAAACCAAATTGGAAACAGTCACACACCTTGCTGCTGGTTGTGACACACTAATGGCAGAAGGACTGTATACTGAAAGGCATAATAATGTGGCAAGACTGTTGTGCTGGGGATTGTGCAAACATTATGGTATTGAAGTGGCTGAAAAACACTGGAAACATGAGCCACAGAGGATCATAGAAAATGATGAAGTTTATATCACATGGGATCATCCATTACCAACAGTTCAAAAGATAGAAAACCATTACAACTATATTAAAGCGTTACACTTTAATCCCAAGGCACTCCCATTGTTAGATAAAAACTCTAGGAGGGTGTATAGATTACAAAATGATATAAAGGAACAAATTACAATCATACAAAATCTCTTTGACTCCTTGAACTTACTTTCTGCATATATGACACTCCAACCAATGCATCTTATCCCCAACATTAAGTTAAATGATAGGTTGATTAATTTAAATCCCTAACCAATGGTGAAGGACAAAGTGGTCCTGGATTTTCTTCCATTTAAACATGACTCAGTAAGTAATATGAGGAACAAATTGAATCTATCGCCCAAATATACAAATATTTTAAGGCAAATAAAAGAGGTATATTGCAAATATTGGGACGGTATTATTATTTCAGACTCAGATATAGCTACTTGTAAAACCTTATGGGATTTGTTCAAACGTAAGAAAAAAATGGTCTCGAAGGTATATAAAATTATTGCTTCTATTAAGTGCAACAGAGAAGCTGTACATTCTAGCTACTGGACCAAGCAGGACTCTACCATTACATCCAACAAAATTGCCCAGGCTATTCAGAAATTCTCCAAATTTATTCCCCTTCAAAAGCTTAGATATACACAACTTATGATTCTAAATAATGCTTACTTTACACCTCAAATTCTAAATAAGTTGTATCATGATATGCCAACACACTGCCAATTCTGCCCTTTGCAAGAAGCAGATATCATACACATATTTTGGAGCTGTAAATGTTCATACAAGCTCTGGTGTGCCTTAAGGGTCAAATTAGAAAAAATGGGATATGAAAAAACAACTCTATCATGGAAATTTGCTCTTTTACATATTCCCCCAACAGGTTTTAGAAAGGAACAAATACATCTACTAATAACAATATTTATGTTAATAAAATACTACATCACATTGAATTGGAAAAACAGATCCTCACTGTCATGGGAAGGTTTTAGACAAGTAGCTAGAAAGCAAGTCTTTGTGCACAAATATCTATGGTACTGCATGAAGCAGCAACCCCTACAGAAGGATTTTTGGGAATTTTTATTGGATTTTTTTCTGACATGATATTAATAAAAAGGTATGAATTTTGTTCGGTTAGATATAGATGAGATTTGTATATAGTTGTTTTCAGTATATAATCTGTACTTAGGTTTATGATCTACTTGAAATATGTGTATGTTATTTTTTTAAAAACTAATAAAGAGAATTAAAAAAAAAAAAAAAAAAAAAAGGTAGAAAACCAAACTAGCATTGATCACTGAAATCGCCACACCCAATAACTACAGTGTTTTGCATACAGAGAGACACAAAGTCATAAAATACCAGGATCTGCAGGCAGAAATGAGAGTAATGGGGAAGAAAGATACCCAGACAGATGCAATAGTAGTAGGAGCAACAGGTCTTATAAAAAGAATTTACAATCATATTTAGACATGTTACCAATCGATGTAACCCCATATGAATTGCGGAGTCATTACTGGGCACATTGCAGGTGCTGTGAAGAGCACTTTTGCCTGACATCAAAGACTGAAACAATACTAATTTCATGAACTTTAGTCATACTTTGAGTCAGGAATGGGGTCCATTCCTGCCATGGTATTAGAAACTCAAAATATCTGGAGAAATTTGAAGAGCATATAAGACATATAAAAAATAGTAAATTGGAAAGTCTGTTAGGCTCCCATTTTAAACATTTTCATGATGCAAACCCAGAATATTTGAAAGGTTGTATTTTAGAAAAAATAAGGGTGGAGTTGGGGGAACACATTGAAATGAAAGATAAACTGCTATATAAAGAAACCATGTTTATTTTAAAGTATAGGACTTTGGAAACATTTGGCATGAAAACGGAATGTAATTGGAAATATTTAATTAATTAATTGTATGTGTTTAATTGTTTAATTGTTTAAGGGTTCTGATTAAGAAAGTATATAAGACAGGGATTTTATGGATGTTTGTTACTCACTGAAGGCATTTTAGCTGAGGTGCTAAGTCTGTTCTATATGTTTCAGTTTGTTTAATAAACGTTCAAAGGTTTGTGGTTGTTGTTTATTTATATGTTTTATATTTGTTATTTTTTAGTAGTTGGGTATACTCCTCATTGATTTGCAAACACACGCCTAAAAATAAATAATAATAAGACATCCTTGATTTTAACTTAGATTTCATCTCTGTCCCTCTTATTCTTTAAACTGGTGCCTTGTAGCAATAAGGTGGTGAATTAGTCTTAATAAATGATGATAATAATTAGTTACCAACATCTTTTACTTCAAAAAAATGTATATTCTTTCACAATCTCATACTCTGGCAATGTCTGAAATTAATAAAACTAATATTTTAAAAGTGTCCTGGATTTTTTCTCTGTTTCTGGGTTTGTTCCTGATTTTGCTGATATTTGTCCCTGATTCATTCAGAGTTATGTTTACCTAGACAGTACTCCTAACTGGGGCATTACACACACACACACACACACACACACACACACACACACACACACACACACACACACACACACAAACACACAATTTCTTGTGCTAAGGGATTGAGAACCAATCTAAATTCACTCAAGAGAATGAATCCAATTGGGCTTGACTGCTGGTCTCTATCAACATGTCTGTGCTCTCATGGTTCCTTTTGCTCCAAATCCATTGCCACATGGATATAATTCTTAAATCTGCAATGGTTTCTAATGGGGATTGCATTATAAAACTCCACTGAGGTTTCTAGGTCTTTCTGTGCTGTGTATTGGAAGTCTACAAGATCCTAACACTAGTGCTGTGTGAGTAATAAATGACAGAAGTCTCTTCCAGGGTCCTAATATTAGTGTTATGTGAGTGATGAATGACAGAAGTCTTTTGCAATGCCTTGTTTTTTTATTTACTGTACATATTATAGATTTTTTTTTAGCAAAGCCAGGGTCCTCCAAGTCAACATGGGACCCTCCCCCAGCCAACACGGGCTCTAGGCAACTGCCTAGGACACTTAGTGTTGGATCTGGCTTTGATATTAACCATTGTACATTGTTTAAATTTATGCGCACAACCTGTTATGTTTTCTATAGCTGTAATGTTAGATTTGTGGACATATATTATTCTTACATGTCATCGGTGTGTGTATGTGTATTGACATAGCTTTATGTAAATCCCAGTTAGGCCACTGACAGTCAGACATATACACCTACACCTGTGTGTTGCCTTTGATATGGCATATGTGTGTGTGACATATATGCATTCCTTTGCAAGTGGGTTGTGTGTACCAAGCTGTGTATGTAGCAGATGCTTTGCTATGGTACTGCTGTTTGGAACTGTGCTTGGTTGTTAACCTTTCACATGCATAGTCAGAGGTTTTGTTCTGTACTCCACTAGAATTTTTTAGCATTCCAAAATCTGCATTTGCTCGTCTGTGATGTTGATTCATTTACACTTGTACTGCTGACAAACTACTTGGATATGTGTTTATTTATCTAATGTATACTGTGGTCCTTATTTATTACCCTACAGCACATATCTACCATCTTGGGTACACATGGCTCACACACCAGAGTAATTTGGAGGATCAACAATTTACCTCCTACAACATGTCTTTGGGATGTGGGAAGAAAGAAGAGCATCTGGCAAAATAAAAAAATACATACATACATACATACATAAAAAGGGGGGGGTGACAGATGACACACCATGCACTGTTAGGGGCATATTTGTGCATCAGGGAAAAGTGCAGATTCACTAACCAAGAACCACTGCAAAAAGACTTGATTGTATGGTAAACAACATTAGCTCATCTTTTGATATGATATGAAATCTGAGTTTGGTTTGGTCTGCTTGACATGGATACATTCGTGTCTGTACCTTAAAATGATAGGGAGTTGTTGGTGTGTTTCTTCAGAGTTTCTCTCGATGTCCTATGTTATTCTAACTGTGATTCCTTGAAAATCTAACTGAATACCTCATTTCATAGGCTCATATGTTTATAGGAGATTACTAAGCTAGGGCCCTAAAGCCCTTACAAGCCTAGCCATGTTAATCCCAAGTTGCCTCAATTGTCCTTGGTTAGATGGATTTAATTCACAGTGTGAGTCTATGATAAACACTTACTACCCCTTACCATGAGGGACATGGGTGCCACCCATACCTCTCAACCTGGAATCATCAAAAATCTGGACAAAGGCCCATGAAAAAGCCTTCAATACAATACCCCACTCGGGCATTATAGATAAGCTCACCAGCTTAAATATAAACCCCTATGTCACTAGATGGATTGCAAACTGGCTCAAGGACAGAACCCACATGGTTAGAATTGCTGGAGCCATGTCAGACTCCAAACCAGTTACAAGTGGTGTCCCACAAGGCTCAGTCCTGGGACCTCTCTTGTTCGGTATATAATTCTCGGAGGTACAGGCCAACACGGAAGGACTGTGGCTGACCAAGTTTGCAGATGACTGCAAACTGGGTGCCATAATCGACTCTCCAGCCAACACAAGCATCCTCCAAATGGGCCTCATAGAAACAGACAACTGGTGCCAGAGCCATGGCCTCAAGCTAAATGCCAAAAAGTGTATAGTCATCCCCTTTGGCAAAAACAGTGCCCACAAATTACCACATAGGTGGTAATCCATTAAGTACAGAAGAATTAATTAGGGACCTGGGGACCCAAGTTGATAGCAATCTCTCATTTGACAACCATGTGGCCAAAGTGGTTAGAAAAACATTTTATATAGCCCACCTAATCATGAAGGGATTCACATCTAGATCAGGGGAGGTCATTGTGCCTCTTTACTCATCCCTCATCAGGCCCATAATTGAGTACAATGCCCCTTTTGGGATGTACCTTACCAGACACCTGCAGCAAATGGAAAGACCCCAAAAGTACCTCAGCAAGAGGATCAAAGGGCTCAAACAGATGCCATATACTGCCCGGTCAAAGAAACTCCAGCTCTGCTCAGTGGCATACCGCCTGTTCAGAGGCGATCTGTGCCTGACGTATAAAGCCATGTCCAACCCGGAATTAATGGACATGCTGCACCTAAGAAAATCCAAATCCCATCGAGCTACGTGCTTGAGAGACTTGAACCTCAGCACTGAAATAAATAGGACATGCTGGAGGGACAGATTCATAACCCAGAGGCTCCCTTCACTCTGGAATAAAATCCCAGTCCAGGTTAGGCAGAGTCCCTCATTGACTCTATTCAAGAGGAATCTTGATGAGTGGATGGGAGATCGTAGGTTTACCCCGGGTATCACTTCTGTGTCACTGTTAGACAGAGGCACAGTATACTAACCTCGAAAAAGGGCATAGCAAAATAAATTTAAAATGGGTGGTGAAAGCCAAACACATTCTGGCTAGGCTTATAAATGCCCTAGGGCAGATAGCCTAGTATGAACCTATGAACCTATGAACCTATGAAAAATAGGTGCAAATATGTATGCTGATTAACATAGCATTTACATACATAATTACATAACCATGCTCTCTTCAATGGAATTGTGAGATACCAGCTTTCAAACATAACCTGAAGAACAGACAACCAAAGTATGGCCCCAGAGTCCCCCACAGCCATTCCAATGTTCCACTACTTGGCTATTTTACCCCATTTACCATAAACACTAATGTGCCTACTGCTTTACTTCTACAGTGATTATTTGGATTTCATTTAAAACTTTTATTTTACATTTTATAGCACAAACACTAATAGACATCTGCTAAACAAAGCAATACAGTCTCACAATGAGAATAGGCTTACCATTAAAACTTCTCTTCCCTTAAAACTCACATTCATTGAAACAGCATTGAAACCCACATTCAAAGAAAATAAATCTGACCAGTGGCGGATAAAGATTACCTTTGGGCTGTTTTCAAATCATAGGCCCCTTGCATATGAAACATACATGTGTTCTTTGATACACCTTCCTGTTTGTATTACATTATATTCCTTGTATAATATAGCACACTTGGTTGAAAGCATTTTAAATGTGTTGTTTTGACCATTTTTCCAGTAAGCAATAAAACAAAATGCATGAACCAATAATGACAAAACTGCCCAATTCAGAACATTTCCATCATAAAAGTCTACTCAAACTTTTACAGTCTAACAGTATCAGTAAATATGCACAATTTCTGTAGAAGTAAACGTCAACTAAATAATTCTACATTAAAGAGATCTGTAACTAATGAAGAGGCTACTGCTAGCAAACAACTTTATTTGTAGATGAAACAATGAAATATAAAGTGCATGTTGCCCTTGAGGAATAAATTGCCTGTTACATTAAAAAAAAAAAAACTTTAATAATATTTAAATAGGGAATGAATGGCAAACTGATAACAGATTCATAGTTGCTAGGTACCCTGGGCAGCCATGGTGGTGCAGTGGTTAGCATTGCCACCTCACAGCAAGAGGTTTTCCGGTTTGATCGAGTCTGCATGTCCTCCTGTGGTGGCGCTGCTCTGGTTTCCTCCCACATCCTGAAGTGTGAATGTGCCTCTGTGGAAGGTTGGCTGGCGGCAGCTCGCCACAGCTCGAAAAACTCCACTGCCAATCATGAGCGGACAGGTGATCCACTGTGGTGACACCTAACCGGGAAAAAGCCAAAACAAGAAGAAAAAGAAGTTATTAGGCACCTCTACCAAAGAGGACATTCTCAGGATTGCAAGTACAACACACTACAGTATTAACAATCCATCTGCATACTGTGGGAGTAGAACCCACAGCCTTCTGCATCAAACACAAGTATTCTAACTGTTATGCTACTAACACAGACAAAATTGACATAAGTAGCATTAAACTTCTCTCCCCCGAAGAACTGTGCAGCACAAGAAATCTGGAAAAGACAACATTTATTGGGGGGGGCAAAGTCCAAAAAACAGGGACACATTTTAAACAGTGCTTGTATAATCTTAGAAAAGTTGCTAGAATAAAATGTTTTGTGTTACCATGCATTTCTTGAAAGACAGAAGACTGAAACTTAAATGGCTATCATTATTTAGTGAATTCAGTTCTCACCGATTTGCCAAAAAAAACATGAAAAACCCACAAATTTAAGAACAGACCAAAAGTATGAGCCAAACATTCCAGACATTCAGTAAGACAAATCACAAGTGGTGGTATGGATAGAGAGTTTAGGCTCTTGCTCTTTGTATCTAAGGTACAGTGTTTGAGCCTGGGTAACCCTAACCACCAGTTATCTAAGTGAGTCATTTTACACACACACACACACACACACACACACACACACAATTAAACTAAGAAGCTGTGCTAAATATAACCAGAATTAAGCACACACACCCCTTGATGTTCCCAAACAGTAACATCATATATGATAGTAAGCTGAAGCTGCTATGAAACAGGAAACAGCAATATCAAATAGAGCCAGTATTAATATCTGCTTAGAAGCTGTGATGTGCTAACTTAACTAAGAAGCTGTGCTAAAGATGATCAGAATTAAGCACACACACCCCTTGATGTTCCCAAACAGTAATATCATATATGAAAGTAAGCTGAAGCTGCTACGAAACAGGAAACAGCAGTATCAAATAGACTGAGCCAGAAGTAATGTCTGCTTAGACTCTCGATCTGCTGGCTAAACTAAGAAGCTGTGTTAAAGATAATCAGAATTAAGCTAAAGAAGCTGAAACTGCTACAAAATAAGAAACAGGAAACAGCAATATCAAATAGTGCTGGAATTAATGTCTGCATAGTACTAAGAAGCTGAGATCTGCTAGAAAATAAGAAACAGCATTAGAGCCGGAATCAATATCTGCTATACACTTTCAAACATAATACAAGCTGCATTATAAGCTAACTTAAGAAGATGCAACAGCAATATCAAATATAAGCTAAACTATTGCTAAGAATGTCCTACACATTCAAATATGAAGCTGTGAGTTGCTAAGAATTTGCTACACATAGCCATAGGGAGAATCTGCGAGCTGCATAGTGCATATGAGTGGCCAAGAATCAGACTGCTACACATTCAAATATGAAGCTGCGAGCGGCTAAACATGTGCTACACATTCAAATAATAATCAAACATAACAGCCATAGAGCAGAGAATCTGTGAGCTGCATAGTGCATAACAGTAACCAGCATGTAATGAACCACAACAAATGAGAGCAGGACCACTGGGCCTGTTAACAGAATTCTTTTTTCCTTACCTGCCTAGTGCATAGGAGTGGCCAGCATATAACAAACCACAACAGATGAGAGCGGACAGCGGAACCACTGGGCCTGTTAACAGAATTCTTTTTTTTTTCCTTATGTGGAATCCCATTTCTGTGGGTGGGGGCTGGGCGGAACTTTGAAACTTAAAATCTTCACAACTTCCATTGATGCCATGCTCCCTCCAAAACAGTTTAAAATCTGAGTCCAACGAGGCTGATCTCATCACGTACACCCCTGTAAGCTGGTGATGTGGGAGACGTCAGCCATAAATTTAAAGCTGTAACACAAATAAAAAAAATAAATAAGTAAAAAAAAAATCAGGAATTAAAGAGGCCACTCAGGAATTCGTGGGTCCCCATTATTTTGCCTTCAAAACCAGTAAATAGCGAGGAATTTGGTATGGTTGAGAGGTATGGTGCCACCCCTTTGCAGTCTCCAATCTATTTGTCCAGGTTGTGCTTGAAAAGGGTCAGTGAGGAGCTCTGATTCTCATGAACTGGAAGTTTATTCCAGAGTAGTGTCAGTCTCTGGAAGAAATATCTGTCTCTCCAGCTTCTTCTGTTAATGTCACAGGTTAGGTTATAATCCCTAGAGTGGGTGACTCTTGTGTTCTTCTCATGGGCCACTATGTCTGGTTTTCTAGCATCTATCTTTTGAACTGTTGGTAATGGGTGATCCCATGTGATATAAACCATCATTTTCTATGATGTTTTGTGGCTCATGTTTCCAGTGTTTTTCAGCCACTTCAGTACCATAATGTTTGCACAATCCCCAGTGCAACAGTCTTGTCACATTAATATGCCTTTCATTATACAGTCCTTCTGCCATTAATATATCACAACCAGCAACAAGGTGTGTGACTGTTTCCAATTTTGTTTTACAAAACCTACATTTGTCTGTTTCTCACACTTGTTCAATGGACTTTGTAAACCAGCGTGTATGTAGCCCACTATCTTGGGCCACCAATATTAACCTTTCATCTCTTGGTTTGAATTCACCTCTCCTTAACCATTCCTGCATTTGTTCCTGATCAACATGAGGTTCTTCCAAATTTCTATACTTGCAACTATATTTATGCATTTTTCACATTTCTTGCCTTCTCATCTGGTCCTTCACCTGATAGTCTTTCTTTGTTTTTTGGCACGTTCAGTTGTTGCCTGATTTTTATCTACTTCTGGTTTGATTTCCATTCCCGCTCGATGCCAATTCTGCTTGATTAATAAGAGAAGTTATCTTAGATTTATTCTCTTCATGTTTCAAAACGTTGACTATGTTTGGATCTTGGGAGCTCAGCAGATAGTTGTGAATCCCATGACTGTAGATCTATACATGTAATTAGTTTCAAGGAGGCCCATCCCTCCTTCTGAACGGGGAATATATAATCTTGGCATAAACTGATTTTTAAAAATCATTTGGTGCACATGAGGCATTCTTCTTGTTTTCCTACTGATCTATCCAACATGTTTTGGGGCCAGTCAATCACTCCAAAACAGTAAGTTAGGACAGGAAGACAAAATCGGTTTATAGCTTGGATTTTATTCCTAGATGTCAATGCTGTTTTCAGGATTAATTTAAGTCTTCTAAAGTATTCATTACTAAATTTTATTCACATTTGTTCATCTTTTATTGCTGATCCTTTATCAGTTCCTAAATATTTATACACTCCCCCTTGCTCAAGTTCTTTTATATCACATTCTTGCCCCAAACCGATATTTTCCTGGTGCTGCAGTTTGCCTCTTTAAAAGTTGCTTTTGTACATTTATCAAGACCAAATTACATTCTTATATCATCTGAAAAAATTTATCAAGATCAAATGACATTCTTACATCATCTGAAAAAGTTTTAACAACCTGCAATTGTGCTTTCAGTTCCTCATCTGATGAGCTATACAGTTTTAAATCAATGACAAAGAGAAGATGAGAAGTCTTTACACTTTGTTGTTTTCTAACAGTGACACTTTTGTCTTACTTGCTTTATAGTTTACTCTGTTCAATACTTCCATGATGGTATTCGATGATTCCCTTTCCTTCCTTCACTACCTTGTGTTCTTGTGGTAGAACTTTATTAGTTATTGATTTAACTGCACAGTAACTTATCCTGTTTACTTCTGTTATATCACATGGATCTCTATGGGCAGTCCTAATTATTGTATTTATATGTTTTGTCAGACTTCTGACTTTTGGGGGTTTTTTTGACTTTCTGCTAGTCTACTTCTTTCATTGATCTTAATATGTCTATCGAGCTCTATTAAATCAAGTAACTCTTCTCTTAGCTCATTTTCTTCTAGACTGAGGCCACATCCCTTGTTTTCCATTTCCTGCTGGCATTCTATAGAAAGTTCTATAGCATCTTCCTGTCACACATTCTGTTCTATTTCATCCTGTGCATCCGTTGCTCTGTCATATGGGAACTCACTGGCCTATCACTCCTCAACATTGACTGAATCAGAGTTTCCAGAGTTTCTTGTTCCTTCCCTTGCTGGCTAACTTCAAGTGAACATTTATACTGGTTTCCTGTGAAAGGCTCCAAAATATTTTCATATGATACCTGACCAATTGATTTCTGTTCCACTGATTTCCCCTTAATTTGGATATCCATTGCTCTATTCTGTTGTGATTTCTGAATTAGATTTTCTACACTGAATCCTTCAATTTGCAGGTACTCCATAACCTCAGTTTCTATTTCTATTTCTTTAACTTCTCCATTACTGATCTACTTTTCTACTTTTCCTCTTTGTCTTCTTATTTTTTGTATTGTAAAGTTTTCCATGTTCAGATTCCTTTGCCTGTATTTCTCTTCAAATATCTTTGGTGCTGCTCTTTTTGTATTGGTTAGTTTTGCTTGCTCCTTTGCATAGATATTACACCATGTTAAATCTTTTTCATCCCCATGTCCATATTTATTTTTCAGATGCCTCCTGATCTTCCTGCTTCTCCTTACTTTTTGGACTCACTTCATCATGCTGTGATGTAACCTGTATTAGACCTTCTATACCAAATCCTTCACTTCGCAGGCACTCCATAACTTCAACTTCTATTTTTTTTAACTTCTACTTGAGTCTAGAGTTTGAAGGTCACCTATGTCCTTGTTGATAAGCCCCATGATGATTCTTTCCATGATCTTGCAGATGAATCTGATTAGACTTATTGGTCTATAGTTCCCAGGGTCTGTCGATGGCCCCTCTTTGTGCAAAGGGGATTGCTGTTGCTGTTTTCCAATCTGCTGGAAAAAGCCAATTCTCAGGCTATGGTTAAAGAAAATGCCATGTGCATCTGATAGGTCCAGTTTTAAATTGCTTAATAAGCAACCTACAATGTTACCTGGTCCCATTGAGGCCATGTTTTTGGCCTTGAAGAGCACAGATATGACCTGATTTCTAGAGATACTAGGCAGATGACTGGTGTCAGGTTTGGGGTATGGCTGGTGGGGACAGGGAGTGAAGGTTGCTCCAAATCTGTCAGCTAGCAGTTTATCAATTTCCTCTGGCATAGTAGGAGTTGACAAATCTACTACCAGTTCGGCACATAGCTGGGCATTCCCTTTTAGATTTTGAACATTGTTAAAGAATGCCTTATGATTATCCTTAGCTAGCAATGCTAGTTTAGCTTCATAGTTAGCTTTAAAAGACTTTACAAGAGTTATGATTTGCTTGTTCAAGCTTTGAAGGGAACTCTTCCTCTGCTGAGTCAGTTCCCTCTAGTTCTTAGACATCAGTTTCTTCCTTTTGTTATATAACCTGTTTATACTTGTGGTTCACAAGGGTGGCTTGTTTTTTAGGAGTTCTAGTTTTAATCTGGTCAGGTACAGCTGAGTCTGTACAGTTGCTTTAGTGTTTATACAGGACATTTGTGTGGACTTCTGCATAAGAGTCATTGTTGTCTGTGATTGTGGGGAGTTTAAAATTTTTATACCACCATTTAGTAGGCTGTAGTTTGCTTTGGAAACATTTTTAAATTTGTTTTGCTCCTGTGGTGTGACGAGTTCAATAGTTACTTCAAACAAGACTGATTTATCATCCGTCCTTACCAGGAAGGGCATCACACAGGGCGGAGTGCAATGACACCCTATGTTGGTGAGTACTATGTCTAGGACATTTGAACCCCTTGTGGGGGTGTAGACTATCTGTTCCAGAGCATTTGTATTGAAAAATTCCAGGACCCCCCTGGGAGAGCAAGTTCATCCTCATGTATGTCACCTAGTTCATGGAACAATAGTTGAAATCTCCCATGACTAAGATATTGGGCTGTATGGTCAGTGACTCCAGTAAGTCCAGGTAGGAGGTGTGCTTTTTTGGCTCATGGTGGGGGACCTAGATGTGGTAGGCTATTTTTGCCTATAATTAATTGAGCATGGAGTAGTTTGAGACAGTCTTACTGTTTGACCAGTCTTTAGGTGTACTTGGCTTTAAGGAAAATGGATACACCTCCACCTTTGCTTTATTTCATGCTCATTTTGAGGTCTGATTTTATGAAAGGCATTGTAGCCTGGCATGGCCAGGGTGCTTTCCATGGCCTTGAGCCATACCTCAGTGACTGCACAGATGTCAGCATCTTCCAGGGAGTGTAGTTTCATGTTTAGACTCCTAACAGTAAGCAGCAGAACTTTGACTTTGACTGGACTGGATATTGTTATATCAGAAATGTTGTTGTTTTGATATTGCCTAAAAAAGAACTATGGGGGAAGCAAGCACCTTTGCCAGTATCCAAAAGTCTAGAGGAGACAGGTGAAGACATCTCTGGCAAAGCAGCATGGCCTGTTGACCATGTCTTCCCATGCTGTCAGATACCAGATCCCCCTGGACTGACACCATATGCTAAGCCAATTGTTGAAGTTGATCATTTATTGTTTATATTGTGGTATTATCCTGGGTAAAGTTAGAATGCTGCTTAGGGCTAGGGTCATACTTGCCTGGGACACATAATCTGAAAGCTCAGTCATGTGTCTCTTCATATAGTCCAGAGAGGTATGTCTAAAGTCAATCACCCCAACATGGACTATGAAAGAGTCACAATGGTACTTGTTGTTGAGTGACTTGAGTGCATCTATGATTTGATGGATCCTGGCACTTGACCATGACCTTCTCCTTGTCCAGCCTGATGAGGGGGACATCTGTGTGTCTCACTATGGAGTTGCCTATAACCAAGATATTAGGATTGGAGGTGTTTTGCCTTAGGGGCTTATTTGCTGAGACGCTGGTGTATGTGTTATTATGTGTAGTGGTTTCTATTCACATAGCAGTTTGTGCAAGTGGTTAATGCTTGGGAGGTCTCTGATTTTTTGGTAGGCTTCTAGTGAGTACATATGCATATGTGGGCTTATGTGTCATGACCTCATTTTGTGTGAAAGGTGATGTGTGTGTGCTGACAACTTGTTTGATGTCTGGTTTGTTGTTACATGAGACAATTGATTCCAGTTTCATAGTATAATTACATCTCTCACACATAGTGTTTGTTTGTTTTAAGAGTAAGTGGTTTTCAAGTATACAAGAAGCAATTACTATATTGCCTAGGATGGCCATGTCAATTAGGCTGACCAGAGAAATGGTGGGAAACTGCCCATCCATCATACCAGGTTTTACCGTATGTACTATTTAGGGAAGGGAGTGGGCTAGTCTGAACTTTTTTTGTGCTAGGACTAACAAAGTTGGTTGTTCCATTGAATGCTATAAATGATAAGGGCAGCAGTGCTGGTCAGTGCACCTGTAGTGCAGTACAGAAGCTTGGTAGTGTTCCACTGACAGATGTTAAGGGAAAATTTGAGTTTCAAGGCATTTGTTTCTATACAAGGGACCCCTAACCCCTGTTGTATGGTATACTGCAACGTGCAAATGTGAAGCTTAAATACAGGCAAAATTAAAACATATTTAAGATAATCTTCTGATAGGAGAGCATAAAATTAACCTTCCTGCAGCAATCCTCAGCTCAGACAATGCTGGATCCACACTCTTCTACCACGAGGGTGCAGAAGAGCCCTTCTTTATGTAAGATGACTGGTTTAGTACTCAAGTGTATCAACATGCTAGATTCAGCAGGTCAAAATCTAGTCTATGCTATCTATTTATCAGAACAGTGTAAATCAAGTGTAGAGAATGAAGTATTCACAAACAGTAAAACAGTAAAAAAAAACAGGAATGATGCAGCAGTTTGATAAAATACAGTTCAAAAGTGCAGAATAGTCACAAAATATACTTATTTTCTTGTTTTTTTTTTTTGTTTGCTTTGGATGGCTTGGAATAAAGCAGAAACACTTTATACCACTGGCAAAGGACACCAAACATAGAACAGCTCCAGTTAACTAAGCACAAACGTGAGGCTTAAATACAGGCAAAATTAAACACTTTTATGCAAATCTACCAGTAGGAAAACACATAATGAACCTTCCTTCAGTAAGCCACAGCTCAGACAAGGCTGGATCCATACTCTTCTGCCATAAGGGTGTAGGGGAGCCCTTCTCAATGTAAGATGACCAGTTTAGTGCTCAAGTGAATCAATAATAGGCTAGATTCAGCAGGTCTGAATCTAGTCTATGCTATGTAGGAATCAGAACAGTGCAAATCAAGTGCAGATAAGTGCAAAAAATAATAAATATGTAGATCCCTTCTGTGTGTTTCCAGCTCATATAGACCAGGTAAACACCTACTGCCACCAAATAAACAATCCTAGTCCTCTTAATGCAAAAGTACAGTAAAAGAGTGTCCAGAGTGAAATGCTACCACAAACAAATGGTAGGAAATGCTACCACAAATAAACGTAATGCTATAGATACAGCAGTGTGCTTTAAACAGCTTACAAAAGTGTGATTATTCAATAAAAGTACTTCACTTTAAATAAATAAGCCAAGACCCACTCAGTTGTACAGAATTTATAAAAGCACTAAAAAACAAGTAAGGTGATTAATAAGCTCTCTAACTAACAAAAGTACATTCAGAATTCTCAAGTGTTTCCCCAACCAAAACAGACCTGGCTACATCCCAGTGTAGTAAATGGAAAATCCACTGACCTATTTTGATGTAGAAGCAATTATTTGCTAGACTGTAAAAATGCATTACTTTATATAACAGCTAACTAGATAATGAAGTCAGATCAAGTAGAACAGACAATGAGAGGCAAAATGCATTTTTTCAATATAAGTACAAGGAAAGGCAAATAAATAATTAAAGGGAGGAGCTTATTAAACTCAATTTACAGTAGGGGTGGTCAGCTTAAAATCACTGGGTTTAAAAAGCAGATCAACAGAGAGGAGGTTGGATGGGAAATGCAGCAGGGACTCACCAGCAGTGCTTTAGTTTATGCAGGCTTCAGCTCTTTTTAAACAAAGGTGAAGGCCCAGAATTTCAATGAGTATTTAAGTGTCACTCAAGAGACAAATTAACCAATGGAAAAACATTTGAAATGTACAGACTTGATAATTTAAGCATCTACCTCTGATATAGAACAAAAACACCAGGCCAAGCAGATTTATTAAAACAGAAAACAAAATGGAACAGGTATCAGAAAGCAGCTCTGTCAGTCACAGAAAAAAGTATAGGTTTCCTCACCCAGCAGGGAATCACCATCAATGCTTTAATTTATATAGGCTTCAGATCTTTTCAGACAAATATAAAGGCCCAGAATTTCACTCAGTATTTAAGTATCACTAAAGAGACAATTTAACCAATGGAAAAAAAATGTGTGAAATGTGCAGCCTAGATAATTTAAGTATCTACCGCTTGCATAGAACAAAAACACCAGGCCAATCAGATTTCTTAAAACTGAACGGTCTCAGGCTCATTCCAGCATTTTACCTGCTAAGCAATAAATCAGTTACCTTTTTTTTTTTGAGCTGACGACAAATTAATAAAATCAAGGCATTTTCATTGTGTTAGCATCTTAGCTATGGATGTGATAAAAGGTTTAAATATATTCGGAAATGGGTGAACTTAACTGTTTTGAATATCTTCCACATCTGGGGAATTTTTAATCCAGCATGTACAAATTGAGGCTTAGCATACTCATTATGGCTATGTTCAGGACTCTGGAGCACTGAATGAGCACAGTAATGAAATAAATAAAAAAAAAAAAACGTGTACTACTCTTGACCGGTATACACATATATATACAGAGGTCTGTAACAGCATACTGCAAAGCCAGACCACTGTGTTCACTTAGAAGGGAATGAAAGCAAAGCAGCATTTTTTTCTAAACAGTAAATTAAAAAATATTTTAGTTAGAAGGAAGAACTAAGAAAGGTGAGAATGAAGGTATTGTAAGGTAGTGTAGGGTTTAATATACAATAACCCAAGATCCATATAGCATTTTTTAACTGAAAGGAGAAAGAGCAGACCAAAAAGCATATAAAGTATATATGTGTGTGTGTGTGTGTGTGTGTGTGTGTGTGTGTGTGTGTGTGTGTGTGTGTGTGTGTGTGTGTGTGTGTGTGTGTGTGTGTGTGCTCACACTGGTTCTACTATAGGTACTTGCATGCTTTTAGCTCTTCATACACCTGCTCACTGCCACTTGCTTGAAAAAGCAAGTGCTGGACCTATCACTAGCCTGATCTCCCATTTCTAGGTAGCCCTCCAAAAACCCAACCCTAGAAAAGTATATAGAGCTACCAGAACCTGAAGTCTTTCCTAGTTCCCAACCCGTGTCATCTCTTTGTTATCCTAAACCTTCACTCCTTCTCTATAACCCTAAACTCCCTGAACACTCCCTGAACACTCCCTAAATCTAAAACTCTAAAGATTGCTTCCTGCTCCCTAACCTTGAAACTGTCTTCTCACCCTCTAACCCTAAACTCCCACCTCCTGCTCCCTAAGTCTAAAAAGTCCCTGTCCCACTCCCTTCCCAAGGCTGCTTACCCCAACTCATATTTAAGTTTCAGCATATGCAGCAGCCTACGTAAGCTACAAGGCTTGAGTCCCTGGCTTCTAGACAGTAGTTTCTGATCACTTGGTCTCAAGCAACTGTAGTGTTTCCCCTCACAAAAGAGCAAGTGTGTGTGTCTAAATGTCAGCCAAGTCTCTGGGGGGAATCTCCAATCTGCAAAACACAGTCTGACTGACTGAAAGCAAGGCAAACCCTCTCAACCAGTAATGTGGCTGAACTGCAAATTAAAGTTAACATTTTCAGTGCTGACTGTTGGCATGTGGAACAATAAGAATATTTTTTTTATTTTTTGTTGTGTAATAGCAGGAAATACTCTGTCAGGTATTTAGATTTGCACTATTTACTTAACAATACTAAGGCTGATTTGTAAAATGAAAAAATGTAAAGTCAGAAACAAAATGGTAAGTAAAATATGTTAGCATCTGATTAAACAATAAAACAGTAGAAGAATTTAAAAAAATACACAGAAGACAAAGACACTACACTTTTGCATAGTTTTCATAGATAAAAATTCTAACACAATTGGTTGAATACTGACATCAGATGTCCTGCATTGCACAGATAAAAAAACAATTAAATTCAGTTTAATACTGCAATGTGGTGCCCTACTGTACACAGATGATTTTGTAGCTACTTGAATGCAGGGTGCCAAGATCATATCATTGAATTTATAGTGCAGTAAAAGATCAGTGATTAAGGCAGAGAAGATAAAACAGAAATCCCAGAATGTTGTCAAGTATGCCTAAATAAAGATGAACGAGGTTGAAAAAAATCACAAGCAGCCAGCTATGATAATGCTTGTCTTCTCATAATTTGGCAAATTAAGAACCAAAATGGCTCATTAGTCAAATGAAGAAATGCATAAGAAATGTTCCTAAAAGAGATCAGCTAAGTTAGATGTAACAGAAAAGATGAAAGATGAAAAATGTCAATGCAGATATTATTTGGTACTTAGCACATAAAGCAAAATGCCAGAAGTAAACAATTGTAAAGAAGAGCATGGTTCTGAAGAATATGAAGGTTTACAATCTGTGACAAAGATTAGGAGAGTAAACTCAAACATTTGAAGTAGATGGATGCAAGAAAGGCTGTTTTAGAAGCATATGCTAAAATACGACAAATAACCTTTAAGATGAGACAGAAATTTTTACTTACATATTAGGAAGAGAAAAGTATATGCAGGATAGTGACATTTAATGGGAAAAGGAATAGCAGAGATGGCATTTGACTTGGATGAAGAATAACTTTTCGATTAATCATTAATGACATGAAGTAGATTTAAAGCAGCAGGAAGAAGGGGAAAAGTATGCTTGTTTCACTTTACAAAGAAATGAGTTGACCCAGAGAGTCATGTGATAATCACACAGCAGATATGAAAACAAACTAAGTAAAGCAGCGCTTCTAAATGTTTAAATGAAAGCTAAATGCTTCAAGCCAAATGGTCTCGCTTCAACAGAGGACATATCACCTAATAAATTATCTCCTTTACAAGTCTCGTCTCCTCTCCCAGATTTACAGAATATTGACCCACTTTAGAAGCTACTGTATATATAGTTTATTACTCTGCTTGTTCTATATACAGTTTTTCTATGTAACTACTCTGAGTTACTGTTATTGCTTACAGTTCTGTATTTTTTTCGGTGAAATGTTTTATATTTCAGCAAGGCTGAGCCTGAAGTTGTTCAGTACTGCACTACCCCGATAAGTAAATATAAATAAACAGCAGCAAGCACTGCATCAGCAGCATACTGTCCAAATATAACTAATTTCTGTTTTTGTAAACCAAGCAAACACTGCTACTACAATATGCTGAGTCTGAACATCTGTTGTTGCGTTTATTCTAACTTTGAACTTTATGTCTTGTTTGCCATGCATAGCACATGAAACCTCGAATGAGACAAGGACTAAGAAAGGTTAAAAACAGAAATCAAGTGAAGTACTAGGTACGTAATGATGTCACGTGTCAAAACGTGGATGTTTCTGTAAAGGGACGTGACACTAATATAAATAGAGGTGCCTTCTAGACAATGCTTGCTCATTGTCAGAAAAGAAAAAAAACAGGTTGCAGATTGATCAAATAACTGTAGTTGCAGGAAGATGAAAATAAACTCTGATGTTGTTCAAATTAGCATGCCAATGCACCAAGTTTAAGAGGAAAAAAAAGTCCAAGCTGCCAGTGGTTATAAATGCTGAAAAGAAGAGATTATACTAACAGTCAATATGGTGGGTTACATGGACAAATATCATAGATGCACACAACAGTGTTCTTTATTATAAGCATGTGCAGTGTATTCAGAAGGTTTATATTTGCGTAGCATGAGGCTTTTTCACCTAAACTTGAGAAAATGTGTGGCTGAAACACAGCTGTTGATCATGATACTATTTAGTACTAAAAAGAAGTGGCTGAAGAACAATTATGGAACCTGGACTGCATTACCAGGGTAGCAGTCAGGTAAGAATTTTGCCCATATACCAGTAACGGCACTTTGCAGTTATCTGTCAAGATGTCAGAAGGATGCCATTATAAAGGAAATAAAATAATAACATGCCATAAAAAAGGAAAATGCACAACAATAAGAGGCAGTGAGACAGCCGGGTCTATTTTATGTGCTTGAAACCCGAAAAACCCAAATCCAAATAGTGCGACACAAAGCTTGAACCGTGAATACGTCAAACATACTAAAGCGTGAAATTTAAAACCTCAAACTGTCATAGTCGGCCAACCCACCACCCGCAACACACTACCTACCCAAACACGATAAAAAAAACACATACATACACGAACCAAAACCCTTCTTCTAACCCTAAATTAAAGCACCAAAACCCTACTGCTAACCCTACACTAAACCCCACATACACAACTATCTATGCACTATCCTTAACCCCTCCCTAACCCTAAGGTCTGTAACTACCGCACACTTCCCCTACAGAGCTATACCCAAACAAACTAAATATTCCACACACATACACTTAACAAAACCCTACACTAAACCTTGCATACATTACTTACACAAAATCTTACATACACTACCTAGCTATGCACTTACCTTAACCCCTCCCTAACTCTAAGGTCTGTAACTATCGCACACTTACCTTACGGAGCTATACCACAGATGGTCCAACTATGCAAATTCGATATTTCCACTTTTGGGATTTCGTTCCTTCGACATATTCGCAATTCACTCTTTACATGTCGCTCTATTTGGATTCAGGTTTTTCAGCTTTCGAGCGAGTAAAGTAGACCCAGACAGCCTTCTATTACTATGATATCAATATGCAGATCATCAGCTTACTACAATTATTACACATGTACCAATCCTATAATGGCAATGTTATAGTGGTTAACAGCAGACTTTACTCACATAGTCATACAAATGAGGGTTGGGTAACTTATTTGGTGTAGTGTGTAATGGGAAAACACAGAGGAGTTAAGCTGTGGGCAAACACACCAGGTGCAAGATGTTAGAGGGTACGATCTGGAGATGATGAGTTGTCAGATCAGAAATGAATGCCGATGGTGCATTTGTGGTCAGGGCTGAAGCACTTTAGTACATCATGTGTGGTATAAGCTGCAGCAAGTTGCTTGCCACAAACAAGACAGGAGGTTTGCTACAATTTTCATAAGAAAGATCATTTTATCTGTCCTCAGGTATGAGGACCCTCTTTTTTTGTGTGCAGAGACATAGACTGGTGGAGGAACAAACATTTTTCCATGAGAACTAGCTAGGGGAGCAGAGCTTTTCTCTGTCTCTCTCTCTCTCTCTCTCTCTCCCTCTTTTTTTTTTTTTTTTTTTTTTGCCCGTCTTACAGTTGTGGAGAGCAGAAGAGGGAGAATGGACCCTATTTCATTGAAGAACATCAGACCAACAGGGAAAGCACAAGAGTGTCATTCTGCAATAACAAACACTTCTCTGTGATACCTAGTTTGGGGGATTGCAGACAAATAGTGGACCAGAAAACATCTGCTGTCCTTTGTAGACAAGAAGACAACACATCACTATTTTGTGATTTGTGATTAAAAGATGTTTTTCCACATTCCAACTGCATGCTGTAAGTTAATTGGCTTCCCTCCAAATTGTTCATACATGTTCATGGAGCATCAGAAGGAGTTTATGAGAGTGTGTTTGCCTGTGTGTGTCCAGACATTTGAGTGTGTGTGTGTGTGTGTGTGTGTGTGTGTGTGTGTGTGTGTGTGTGTGTGTGTGTGTGTGTGTGTGTGTGTGTGTGTGTGTGCATTGTTTGTATACGTGTGTGTGTGTGTGTGTGTGTGTGTGTGTGTGTGCGCATTGTATGTGTGTGTGCATACATACATGTGTGTGTGTGCATACATACATGTGTGTGTGTGTGTGTGTGTGTGTGTGTGTGTGTGTGTGTGTGTGTGTGTGTGTGTGTGTGTGTGTGTGTGTGTGTGTGTGTGTGTGTGTGTGTGTGTGTGTGTGTGTGTGTGTGTGTGTGTGTGTGTGTGTGTGTGTGTGTATGTGTTTATTTAGTGTGGGTTGACACCTTTCTCAGCAGAAGTTCCTATGTATTATTTCTACTGAATACTGGTATAGACTCTGGCTCCTCCAAAATGCAAATTGGATTAAACAGGTAATAAGATAGATGAAGGAATAATAGTATGATACATAAAACAACACACACACACACACACACACACACACACATATCTATATATATATATATATATATATATATATATATATATATATATATCTATAGATAAGCTATATCAAAGGCAATGACCACAATGTTTCCTTTGTAAAATTGATTAGTGTTCACACAATAAACAGTGCAAGTAGCACTGCTTTGTACACTGCATCGTAATGTACAATGAAAAAGTTATGACATTTTGCTTCGTACTTTAGGGTGATAGGGAAACAAGATATAACATTTTAATGTGATCAAGGAAGCAATATTTGACACTGCAGTCTTTTTATAATACCTTTATTTATTTATCACCTGTGAAATAGGCACTTTTACATTCATATAAAAGTAATCAAACTGTATTAAGAAGTTAAAAGCAGCAAACATTATGCTTTACACATATTGCAGTATATCATATAACCTAAGCAACATTACATAAATTATTCGATTCCTGCTCCTTTTTTTAAACAAGAAGCATCTTTATTAAACCATCACTGATTACATAAGCACTCACACATTTTTATAAATGAAAAACAAACCACACTGACCAAACCTAGTTGCGAGCATTTTACATCACAAACCATACTGACAGACTCCCAGTTGCAAAAATTATACATTACTTATAATGTATTTAATCATTTCAAACATTACATAGCTCATTTGTTTTGCATTTAAGACCTGCCTTCTTTTAAACCTGATTCTTCTCCTGTATGTATTGTTCTCACAATTCCCATTTGTTCCTACCTTTTTCCTAAACATCTCAGTTCCTGTTGTTTTATTTATGTCACTATATTCACTGCTTCTAATATAGCTGGTTTGGATTTTGATTTCCATTTTCTAGTAAATGCTTTCTTTGAGTCTAAAAAGACAAAAAAGGCTTTGAAAACAACACCAAAGTATCCTGTGTTTGTATGAAAGTTGTAGTGCTAACAGAAAGCTGTGGTGTTTTATGTATTTACTTTCATCTATTTGTGCATTAGATGGTAGCTATAAGATTACCAGTGGTACCTGGTGACTTCAAATCAAGGGGCCAAATAGAAAGGGGCAGAGTTATGCTCAAAACCACAAAAAACGGGACTTTAAAAACCTGCCCTGGGTGCCAAACCATCACTATGAGAGTCCAATCAAGACAAAATGAAGTGGATAAGAAAAAATATTTCAATGCATCAGCTACATGACAGCTTACTAAATATCTAGATGGAAACAAAAAAGGTTGTGAGGCATGCAAAAATAAATTACTTTTTAAAAACATTACTGGAATGCCAGTCAAAATCAAGTATAAAAAACAAGCGGCACTCAACTCAAACCACTTCTCCTTGTACTGCAGTTCTAATTCTAATTTATATTCAGCTTTATAAAAGTACCAAGTAACATGCTTAAAGCAACAATCTCTGTGATACCCCCAATTGTAAAAATGTTTCTTATCCAAAAAACACCTGTTGCCTGACAACTATCTACTTGTTTCATGGGGAAACATGATCAAAGTAAAAAATGAACAGCAAACAAGAAACAAGCTCAAGATAAATTGCTTAAAGGATTACTGCACAAGTTATTGATAGATTGGCATTCTGTTCACTTTAAAGGTAAAGCCTGCAGAGGTGACTGCAAGTCTTCAACAAATGCAATGAGCTTCTGAAAATACTGTAATCATGTCCTTTATTACAAATACTGTCATATGCATTTCAATACCTAAGGCTTATACTTTATCTAGTTATGTAAATATTCTCTGCATGGCAACAACAAAAAGGCTTTCAATGCTGGTATTTTTTTAACAGTATGCTTATTAAAGCTTACTTGCTTCCTCCAATCTCAGACAAGCTTACCTGATGGTCATTAAAGCATTGCTACTTAAACAGAGAGCACTTATTTTTAAAATCGTTTTTTTCTCAAAACTTGCATTTTATCTGTCTTTGGCCTAGCACTCTTGTGTGGGGTCATTTACTGCACTGATATAACTTGCTGATACTTGTTAACCTCTGCTATCTCTGAAAAAACAAAAAAACAAAAAAAAAATCTTGCTTTTTTCCCACTTTTCTGAGATTTAAAAAAGTTCAGTTACAGGCTTGCTGTTCTTGAACTGTTTGTAAGTTTCTGTGAGGCCATTTTTTGCTTGGGCTAAAGGAAAGTCTCTCTGTTGATCAGTGGCAGTGAAAAACATTGAGCAGCCTGCCTGCCCCTGTGGGAGTGGTTACTGACTTGAAACTGTAGTTTTATTGGCCATTTTGGGTCAATTCCAAAACTTCTTCATCTTCCTCTCTTAAAACCTGATTGCCTCATGGTTTTGGTGTCTTTTCAGGCTTGTTGGCTGTTGGTGAAGCACCCACCGAGAGGAGAAAATGCTGTGAGAAGAAAGGAGCCACTTTTGAGACTTTAAGTATTTTTCCTCTGTTTATTTGCTAAGTTTTTCTGCATAACCGCCTATTTTGAGCATTTTCTGGCTTGTTAAATTTGATTTCTGCATTAGTAACTGTATTTAGAGCATAACATAGAGCTGTTTACTGAATTTCCTGTTTGCACTTATTTTTAAAATCGTTTTTTTCTCAAAACTTGCATTTTATGTGTCTTTGGCCTAGCACCCTTGTGTGGGGTCATTTACTGCACTGTTATAACTTGGTGATACTTGTTAACCTCTGCTATCTCTGAAAAAACAAAACAAAAAAAAAATCTTGCTTTTTTCCCACTTTTCTGAGATTTAAAAAAGTTCAGTTACAGGCTTGCTGTTCTTCAACTGTTTGTAACTTTCTGTGAGTCCATTTTTTGCTTGGGCTAAAGGAAAGTCTCTCTGTTGATCAGTGGCAGTGAAAAACATTGAGCAGCCTGCCTGCCCCTGTGGGAGTGGTTACTGACTTGAAACTGTAGTTTTATTGGCCATTTTGGGTCAATTCCAAAACTCCTTCATCTTCCTCTTTTAAAACCTGGTTGCCTCACGGTTTTGGCATCTTTTCAGGCTTGTTGGCTGTTGGTGAAGCACCCACCAAGAGGAGAAAACGCTGAGAGAAGAAAGGAGGCACTTTTGAGACTTTAAGTATTTTTCCTATGTTTATTTGTTAAGCATAGCCGCCTATTTTGAGCATTTTCTGGCTTGTTAAATTTGATTTCTGCATTAGTAACTGTATTTAGAGCACAACCTAGAGCTGTTTACTGAATTTCCTGTTTGCACTTATTTTTAAAATCGTTTTTTTCTCAAAACTTGCATTTTATCTGTCTTTGGCCTAGCACTCTTGTGTGGGGTCTTTTACTGCACTGTTACAACTTGTTGATACTTGTTAACCTCTGCTATCTCTGAAAAAACAAAAAAAAAAATCTTGCTTTTTTCCCACTTTTCTGAGATTTAAAAAAGTTCAGTTACAGGCTTGCTGTTCTTGAACTGTTTGTAAGTTTCTGTGAGGCCATTTTTTGCTTGGGCTAAAGGAAAGTCTCTCTGTTGTTCAGTGGCAGTGAAAAACATTGAGCAGCCTGCCTGCCCCTGTGGGAGTGGTTACTGACTTGAAACTGTAGTTTTATTGGCCATTTTGGGTCAATTCCAAAACTCCTTCATCTTCCTCTCTTAAAACCCTCTTTTGCACTGTTTTGCGCGTTTATGAGCATAACGCAACAACGGGCAGTGCCGCCTAATTGGGTTTAAACTATTCCTGGCTCCACAAAGTCTGCTCTTCACTTTTTCCCTTAGAACTGCTCTATCTCTCAATTTAAACACCATATTCTCATTCTAAGGCCCTTCACTGGTCCAATTAAGTAATCCTACAAGTTAGCACTATTAAACCATAAGCACTACTTACTCTTATACTCTCTACGATTACCCTGTCCTCTATTGGTCCATCTTAAATTCAGTTTCCCTTTTACTCTAGAATGTCCAAAGGTCTGTCATTGGTTTCCTCTCCAGTCCAGCTGGTGAATCTGGGAATTTTGAGGCAATGTTACAACTGTCTCATGTACACGGACAACCCTCTCCTCCTCCAAACAGGTTCAAATATATGTGAGAGATGCAACTATTTAGCCAAACTGGAGGCTGAGCTCTCTCATCTCAAAACTGGTGTAACCAGTCAGGAGGAGAAGGTAACCTCACACAACACAGTTCCAGTATCACATAGTCCCACCACATCATCGAACCAAACACATAAATACACAAAAACATACTCGGAGGCTCTAAATAAAAATCTACCTAAGCAACAGAGACCTCCAAAGCAGACATCCAAGCAAACGCTACCTCAAAACAAAACACACACAACACATAACCCACAAAGTCAGTGTGCCAAGCAGCCACAGCCCTTAAGGCTGAATAACACACCTGATACTCTTGTTATAGGTGACTCTATTGTCAGACACACTGACGTTCCGCTTACCAGGCTGAATAAAGAGAAGGTCACAGTGAGCTGCCTGTCGGGTGCTAGGATCCGACACATAAAGCAAGCACTCAGGTCACTCCAAATCAAATACAAATATGACTCAGTCATTGTACATGCTGGTGTGAATGACCTGAGATGTACCTTCCTGGACTACATGAAAAGAGACATAGAGGAGCTCTCTGATCATGTAGCCCAGGCTGGTATGACCTTGACCTTGAGCAGCATCTTACACTCACCTAGAATGATGCCACAGTACAAAGACAAAATTATAGATTTTAACAATTGGCTAAAATTTTGGTGTCATTCAAAGGGGATCCAGTGTCTGTCAGCCTGGGATGACATGCTCGACAAGCCACATTGCTTCGCTAGGGACGGCTTGCACCTGTCACCACTGGGCTTTCGGATATTGGCAAAGGCTCTTGCCACCCCCATAGTGCCTTTTTTTAGGCAAGGCTCAAAAGTCAAACCCACCCCCATAGACAGCACAAGGAACAAGAAACTAAGGGTAATGCTGCTAAACGCCAGAAGTCTTAACCTCAAGATGCACGCACTCAAAGCTCTCCTCAGTATGGAGAACATCGATATCTGTGTAGTGACAGAAACCTGGTTCAAGGCTCCAGAGAGCCCCCCAGCAGTACCCGGCTATACCTCATATCATGCTTTTCGGCCCCAAAACCTGGACCGAACCACAAAAGGAGGGGGAGTTTCCATATTTATCAAGGATATCCACACCTCCAGGTTAGTGGCATTGCACAAAGTATCGGAGACCATCCATGTGCAACTAACAGTGGGCAAGACTGCTTTTCAGTTTATAGCATCCTACAGACCACCCTCTCAAAGTCAGGAATCCCATTCGGCTTTCCTGAAAACATTGGAGAACATGAAGATCTCTCCGAACACCATTATATTGGGTGACTTCAACTACCCAAACATTGACTGGAAGCACTACTCAAGCCCCAGCACCTTAGCCCAAAGATTCCTGGAAATTATAATCTCAAATGCTATGGAACAACTAGTCACCACTCCCACAAGAGGTGACAACATACTAGACCTGATCATTACCAACATGGGGACTCTATGCTCCACACCAGAAGTATATCCCTCATTCGTAAGATCAGACCATAAATTAATTTCACTGGATGTCCACATCCAACCCCACCCCCAGCCCAGAAAACCACGGTGAAAAACTTCTCAAAAGTGAACTTCTCACTTCTCAAAACTGAAGTGGAATCCTTCAAGGCCCCAGGGCCAGTGGAAACTACAGCCCAAACTGCAGAATCCTATATAAATGCATTTTACGGACATCTCCAGGAATGCATGGATCATGCTATCCCAAACAAAACCAAGACCCAATCATCCAAAGGCAGGCGTCCAGTCTGGTGGACCCCTGCCATAAATAAACTGTACAACAGAAGGAGGAAGCTACTACATGCTAGAGCAAAATCCCTAATAGGGAAGGCATCTCTGATCAGTACTAGCAAAAAATTACGATCCCTCATAAAATCCTCCAAGGCCAGCTTCGAGAGAAAAATTGCACAGGACACCAAAGACAATCATAAGGCTTTTTTCAGTTATGTTAGAAACCTGGGATGCAACTTCCAGACTTGTTCTGAGTTGATTCTAAATGACAAAAAATACACTGAACCCACAGACATCGCCAATACCCTGGCAGACAGGTTCAGTGCAAACTTCTCCACCCCCCCCCCCAAAAGAGCAAGTATCTACCCCGGCAGAGGGCTGCCTCCCAAACATCTCAGATACTCAGGTGAAGGCTGCCCTCTCCAAAGCAAAAAACACTGCTTCCATGGGACCAGATGGCGTCCCAGCTTGCGTCCTACATGAACTACAAGAGGAACTAATCCCTCAAATAAAACAGCTATACAATCTCAGCCTCACTACAGGATATGTGCCCACAGAATGGCGTAGAGAAACAGTGGTCCCACTCCACAAAGGTGGAGCCTCTATGGTCCCTGGAAACTATCGCCCCATAAGCCTGACTAGCTTAGTCTGCAAGGCTATGGAGAGGATCATCATGGAGCTCATAAACAAAGACATTGGGGACCTACAGACACTAGATCCTACCCAGTTCGGCTTTATCAAGGGCAGATCCTGCCTTTTGAACCTGGTTGACTTCTTTGAAACAAGTCACCAAAGCCATAGATGAAGGGAAGGTAGTCCACACAGCCTATCTGGACCTTGCAAAGGCATTTGACACAATACCCCACTCGGGCATCATAGATAAGCTATCCAGCTTAAATATAAACCACTATGTCACAAGATGGGTCACAAACTGGCTCAAAGACAGAACCCACAGAGTGAGAGTTGCTGAAGCCATGTCAGACTCGAAACCGGTCACAAGTGGCGTCCCACAGGGTTCTGTCCTGGGACCACTCTTGTTCAGTATATACTT
Source organism: Protopterus annectens (assembly GCF_019279795.1). Lineage (NCBI taxonomy): Eukaryota > Metazoa > Chordata > Ceratodontiformes > Protopteridae > Protopterus > Protopterus annectens. The sequence continues at coordinate 399,113,987 of NC_056726.1, read as the reverse complement.
TTCCGAGGTACAGGCAAACGTGGGAGGACTATGGCTCACCAAGTTCGCAGACGACTGCAAACTGGGCGCCATAATCAACTCTCCAGCTGACACAAACATCCTTCAAAAAGGTCTCACAGAGACAGATAACTGGTGCCAGCGCCATGGTTTAAAGCTAAATGCCAAAAAATGTATAGTCATAACCTTTGGCAAAAACAATGTGCCCACAAATTACCACATAGGCGGAAACCCATTAAGTACAGAGAAAGTTATTAGGGACCTGGGGACCCAAGTTGATAGCAATCTCTCCTTTGAAAACCACATTGCCAAAGTGGTTAGAAAGACCTTCTACATAGCCCACCTCATCACGAAGAGTTTCACATCTAGATCAAGAGAGGTAATCGTGCCCCTTTATTCATCCCTCATCAGGCCCATCATAGAATATAATGCCCCTTTTGGGATGTACCTTACCCGACACCTGCAGCAATTAGAAAGACCCCAAAAGTATATCACCAAGAGGATCAAGGGTCTCAAACAGTTGCCATATACTGCTCGGTTAAAAAAACTCCAGCTCTACTCAGTTGCATACCGCCTACTTCGAGGCGATCTATGCCTGGCATACAAAGCTATGTCAAATCCAGAATTAATGGACATGCTCCACCTCAGTAAATCTAAATCCCTTAGAGCCCCACGCTCGAGGGACTTGAACCTCAGCACAGAAATAAATAGAACTTGCTGGAGGGACAGGTTCATAACCCAGAGGCTCCCTTCGATCTGTAATAGAATTCCAGTTCATGTGAGGCAGAGCACCTCACTGAATCTCTTCAAGAAGAATCTCGATAAGTGGATGGGGGATCGTAGGTTTGTCCCAGGGATTACTCCCGTGTCACTATTAGACAGAAGCACAGTAAACTAAACCTTAAAAAGGGCACAGTATACTCAAATCAAGGGGTGGCGTAAGCCATACAGAATCGGGCTAGGCTTATAATTGCCCCAGGGCAGATAGCCTAGTATGAACCTATGAACCTATGAACAGGCACTGCAACAGCATGCATTTTCTGTATAATAAGAAGCATAAATCAACAGTATAAAATATGACAGAAAACCAGAACATTCTGCAAAATCAAGGACAGATGAAAAGCCACTGTAGTGCTTGTTTCTACCTTGGATGGGGGGATACTCTGCACACTTACACTACATAACCGATCCTTGCCTTGCTTGGACACATCCAGAGTCATTACATGGGGGAGTGGGGTACAACAAGTATGTCACCATTTAAAATGTTTCTGGCTGATGGTGATAGCCCTGACGAATGTGTCATACCTCTCAACCTGAAAGCAAGAAATCTGGGCAAGCCATAAATAGAAATGGGACAAAGGCCCAAAAATAAGGACAATTTTTAAATATTAATGCTATAAAGTTAGAAAGATAATAGAATAGTAGGTCTTGCTTTAGTATAAATTTTCTGAAGGCTATGAAATCTGAAACTCAAATGTCTGTCATTATTTTCTAACTTCAATCTTTAATGATTTGCCACTAATTTGCCAGAAAACCTCAGTTTTATGAAAAATGGATTAAAATGTGATGCAAAAATATAAAATAGCCACACAATACAGCTGGACCCTGTCAAAGAAGGTAATTTTTTATAATATTAGTACTGTTAAGTTTAGCAGCTGACAAAATAAGAGAATCTACATGCATTTCTGAAATAAAAGTAATCTATAACTGATCATTACAATTATTTATTAATTGTAAACCCTCCATGTTTTCTTCCAAAATTTCCATTTTGCTGATTAATTTGCACATACCTCTCAACCTGTTAATGCATGAAATCTGGACAAGGCCAAATATATTAGGGGAACATACAAACAGTACTAAAATTGCTCTTGTATAAACTTAGTTGATAGAATAACATGCCTTGCTTTAGCATTCATTTTTCTGAAGGGTATGAAGTCTAAAACTCAATGTCTGTCATTATTTAGTGACTTCATTCCTAAATGATTTGCCAGAAAACCACACATTTTATGAGGAACAAATCAAAAATAAGAAGCAAGAATCTATTCATTGTGTGAAAATCTGGACAGTTGAGAGGTATAGTTCAGCCGGGGCTGTCTTTGAGTTTTCCACCCTTCCCCCTCACAAAACCATGGTCAACTGCAGCCTACCCCCTGCAGCCATTCTAATGTTCAATTACTTGGCTATTTCACTCCATTTGCCATAAACACTATAATGTGCATATTGCTTTACTTCTATGATGATTTGGTTTTCATTTAAAAGTTTTATTTTACATTTTACAGCACAATCACTAATAGACATCTGATAAACAAAGCAATGCAGTCTCACAATGAAAATAGACAGCATTAAAACTTCTCTGCCCTTGAAACTCACATTCATTGAAACAGCATTGAAACCCACATTCAAAGAAAATACATCTGTCTAGTGGCAGATAATTTTAACTTTGGGCTGTTTTCAAATCATAGGCCCCTTGCACACGAAACATGCATGTGTTCTTTGATATACCTTCCTGAGTGTATTAAATTATATTCCTTGTATAATATAATACAGTACAGTTGTAAGAGGGCATTTTAAATTTGTTTTGAGCATTTTTCCAGTAAACAATGAAACAAAATGCATGCACCAGTAATGACAAAACTGCCCAATTCAGAGCATTTCCATCATAAAAGTCTACTCAAACTTCTACAATCCACCAGTATCAGTAAATATGCACAATCTCTGCAGAAGTAAAAGTCATCTAAATAATTCCACATTAAAGAGATCTGTAACTAATGAAGAGGTTGCTTGTTAGAAAAATATGTATTTGAATATATGTGAAGTGCTAGTTTAAAAGCAAAGTAGTATGTAATGCATGTTATTCTATTAATGGTATAACAAAAAGGATGAATCCATGTGTAATTACAAGAAGTTTTGAAACTGCAGTGTGGCTTGTAGCAAGTTGATCTCTGACCCTGGCAGCTGCTAGCTTAGCAAGTTTTAATGTTTATGCTTTTCACAAGTGATTATCTGCTGGGTCAGGAAATTAAATATGTAAAATAATGAAATCTTCTGCTCTTTCCTGCTGGGATGATTTGGCCTTGTGTATATCTTACTAGATAACACGCAGCTGTTGGGAAAATGTTACAGGAGAACAAAGAAATGTATTAGAAGACTGAATCTGCTATTGTATTCGGACGAGGTTGAAACCTTGAAGAAGTAACTTTACAGAAAGACATTATGTCTGACCAGGTGGTAAGCAAGGCTGTATTGTTACCAGAGAAAAACTTTTTTTTTAAAATATACAGCATCAGCATAATTTAATGAATAGAACACTGTAAGCTAAAGTGATGTAGATGCCCTGTGACATACCACGTCAGTAAGGTGGGCACAACTTGAATATAAAGACTATAAAAATTGTATACTTCCTGTTTCATGTCAGACAAAATTCTGTACTTGTACGTTTTTTGCCTCCTGGTGTACACTAGTAAACTTTTGAACCTGAACCTCCAGTGTATTGATCTCTTGATTTTATTTAACAGGTTGGTCCTTCTTTAGCCGGAAATCCCTCGGACAGCTGCAGATCAGAGTCTACCGGTGGTCGAATACTGCGCAGGAGAAGTTACCGAAATGGTTCTTCTTGGGTGAAAAGACCTCCGTCTGAATTGTCGTTTAAAGAGTCTGGCCACTTTCTGATCTGTGGCTGAAGAGCGGATCCTGGACGGCTCAATACCGGAGGCTCAGGTAGGAAGATTTTGCCTTTTTTCTGTTTTAGATCAGGGACTTGGTTACAGTAAATATTGTTGTCAAGATTTGTTATGCAGATCAGGGACAAAAGGAATTACTGTATATTTGGTCATAGATCAGGGTAACAGAATAAGGTAGGCAGTTATTCTAGATAAACTGTGAAAAGGAACTGCAATTTTGCTATCACGTGATAAGAAGGGTTATGTAACATTTTCTTTTACTATGGGAAATCAGTGCACTAAAACATCGTGAGATCTGCCCCTAACCGAAGATGCAAAATATATGCAATCACAACGTTCTGATAATGTTAGGTATTATACAAAATGGGTTAACAAATATGAATTTGATGGTAAATTAGATAAAACTTCACTGGTTAAACTCCTTAAGCAACTTAAATCTGATGCGGGAGGTCAGGCAAAAAAGCAACGCCAATTAGGCATTCCTCAGGCACACAGGTGGATTGAAGAAGCAAACCGTAGAAACAGAAGATTAAAAATTCAAAAACATTATTCTTAGACAAAGAAGATAATAACATAGTAATAGCAACAGCTCCTCCTCCCCTGCCCCCTCCATTGCCTTTTTCAGGGTATGAAGTGAGTGGACAGGCTGGTCTGCCTCCACGTTATCCTGAGGTCTCAGCGAGACCACAACCGTTTGTTAGAGATCCTATTGAAACTAGGTCCCGAGCACGTAAAATACATGGGGACACAGAATCGTATCAAATAGAGAGAAACCTACAGGATGAGAGTGAGGAAGAAATATGTCCACTTATAGAGGTCCCAAATCCTCAGGCAGGACAGGCAGGGCAGGACCCAACTCTCTTAGTATACAGACCATGGACACCGGAGGATATCCGGAAAGCTACTGAGGGAATCCCCCATCCGAAAGTTAATTTTACAAAATTTTTAGAAGATTTGCAAGGCATGAGGTTGAGTTACCACTTGAATGGGGAAGAAGTAGAAAAAGTAGTAAAACAGATTATAGGTCCAGATTGGCACATGATTTGTGGCACCTGGAATCCTCGTAATGCAGAGCTTAAACCACTCCCACATAGTGATGCAGAATTAGACAACAGAGTGAAAGGTCTTACAGACCGAATCTCTGAGAAATGGAAACCTAGAGCAGACTGGACTTGCATTAATCAATGCATACAACAGGAAAATGAGACAATAGATGGGTACTATGCTAGATTATTGGAATGTTTTAATAATCATAGCGGTATGACAGTTCCTGAAAATCAAGTGAATGATTCCCCGTATGAACAACAATTGAAAAATGCATTTTTAAAAGGTTGCATTGCACCTATCAGTAGCTTCATTACGAAGCATATGATAGACCATCGAACAGGTAGGCTACAAGCCTTACTCGAATATGCTAGACATGCTGAAAGACATTTTAATAGCAAAAAGAAAAAGAAGGCACAGGTCTTCACTGCTGAAGATGGAGCTGAAGTATTTGTGTTACAGTCAGGTAAAAAGGGAAATAAAAATACCCAGAAAATAAACAGTCTGACAAACGGTCAGAAGATTTTGAGGAAAGGAAAAAGAGAGGTGAATGCTTTAAGTGCGGGAAGAAGGGACATCTAGCAAGGGATTGTAAACAGAACAAAAAGGTAATCACAGAAGACAAGGTAGATGAGGACTGACTATATGATAGTGAAGATACATCATGCAGAAGTCAGAAATCATCAGGAGAAGTTAATAAACAGAAAACAAATGTAAATGTGATAGAAGGAATAGAGGAAGTGCAAGTAGATATGGAGGACGAAGAAAGTGAAATTCTGGATTTAGCATTATTGAACTTAGAGCTCTACTTAGCAGATATGAAACCGGAAGTTACGCTTCTGGTGGAGGGAAGGGAAGTCAAATTCCTGTGTGGCTCATGAGCGTCACAGACCCTGATACACCCCTCCAAGTTACCAGAACATTCTGAATCACCTGATTATATATTAGTGAAAGCTGCAAATGGGCAGCTATACAGGGAACCACTCTCCCATGATATAGCAATAACTGACCCTGGTTCAGGAATGACCCAAAGAAGTAAGATTGTTGTTTCTGCAAAGTGTCCATTGAACCTATTGGGTAGGGACCTTATGCAGATATTTGGCATAGCAGTAGTTCCAACTGTGCAGGGTATGGAGGCACAGAGACAAATGGATGCTTTTGTAGTGCGATTGGAGGGTGAAACTTTTTACTGGTACAGCCAGGACCTAGTTACGACTGGTCCAGGGGCAGTAACCAAGGAACTGATGAATGTAGCCATCAGTAAAGCCCCTCCCTTGACACTGATCGCCAGCATTTGTTATACTGTACTCTATACTACTGTAATGGGCAGACTTAGGAGAGAGGGTAACAAGATGGGAAAAACAGACTGACTTAGAATTGTCCGAACAGTTAATACAGAAACAAAAGTTGAATTGGTTGACGCAAACACACCCGGCTGTACACTTGCAATCTAGTGAGGACAGCTGATTAGCATTTTTATTAGAAGAAGAAGAGAAAGCTTTATGTGAGATACCAACGACTCTTTGGTCAACAGGCAAGTCAGATGTAGGACTTATTCAAACAGCAGGACCAGTTATAATTACACCAAAGTCAGCATTTAGACCACAAAAGAGACAATACCCTTTGAGAAAAGATGCACAAATTGGAATTAAGCCTATAATAGCAGCATTACTCAGGGAAGGAGTACTGGTAGAATCTCCTGATTCACCATGTAATACACCCCTATTTCCTGTTAAAAAAGCAAACAGGGAATGGTGGATGGTTCAAGATTTACAAGCTGTAAACAATGCAGTGATACCCAGAGCACCCACGGTGCCAGACCCACATACTTTGTTAAATGTCTTAAAACTGCAACAAAAATATTTCTCTGTGGTAGATATCAGTAATGCTTTCTTTTCAATACCTATACATCCTGATAGTCAATACTGGTTTGCATTTACACTTCAGGGTAAAATGTATACCTATACACAACTACCACAGGGATATTGTGAGAGCCCAACAATATTCGCACAAGAAATAGCTAGCAACCTGGCAGGGTTTACCCCACCAGGATGTAGTCAAATTCTACTTTACGTAGATGACATCTTGCTAGCAGCCCCCACCCAGCAGCAATGCAGGGAGGATACTGTAGCGTTATTGAAATTTTTAGCAACACAAGGACACAAAGTGAACAAAAGTAAGTTAGAACTCTGGAAAAAGCAAGTTAGATACCTAGGATATGTGATATCCAATGAAGGTACGATATTAGACGAGGCTAGAAAGACAGCAATTTTACAAGCACCCAAACCAGCAACCAAGAAGGAAATGATGTCCTTCTTGGGGACAACTAATTTTTGTCGGAGTTGGATACCAAATTATGCTTTGGAATCTGCTCCACTGACTGACTTGATATATAAAACACCAATGGCAGCACAAGATTTATTACAGTGGACACCCAAAGCGGAAATGGCTTTCTGCAGGTTAAAGCAGTTGATAGCTTCTTCCTTAGTTTTAGGACGCCCAAATTATCACAAACAGTTCTTTCAGACCGTAGATTGCAAGCAAGGATATATGACGTCAGTACTGATGCAACAACATGGGGATAAACAATGCCCCATAGCCTATTATTCATCACAGTTAGACACAGTGGCACGATCTTTGCCTCACTGTGTACAAGCAGTAGTTGCAGCTGCAATGGCAGTACAGGCCTCGACCTCAGTGGTATTATTCCACCCTCTCACATTGAGAGTGCCTCATGCAGTCGCAATAATTTTACTGCAAGAAAAAGTAGCATATCTCTCTCCTGCTAGACATCTTTCATGTATGACTATACTGCTGAGCCAACCTCATATGACAATTGAACAATATACGACATTAAATCCATCAACATTACTCCCAACCCCTGTGGATGGCACACCGCACAGCTGCCTGCAGGAAATTGAACAGTTAGCCTTGCCTAGACAAGATCTCACAGATATGCCCTTGGATGATGCCGAGGTGACATATTACGTGGATGGCTCATGCAGAAGGGGCCCTACAGGAAAGAATCTAGTGGGGTATGCAGTAGTTACAGACACTGAAATTTTAGAAGCCCAACCCTTACCACATAACTTGTCTGCACAAGCAGCAGAATTGATAGCTTTAACACGAGCATGTACTTTAGCAAAAGACAAATGTGTAAACACATATACTGATAGTCAGTATGCTTTATCTACAGTACATGTATTTGCGCAACAATGGAAGAATAGGGGAATGATAACATCTAGTGGAAAACCAATTAATCATGCACAATTTATTTTGGAATTATTAGAATCTATCCAGTTACCTACCAAAGTAGCTATTTGCAAATGTTTAGCTCATACAAAACAACAGGATAAGATTTCGAAAGGCAATGCGAGAGCTGATGCAGCTGCAAAGCAAGCCCTCAGACTCAGAAACCTTACTTTTGAATGAGGAATTACAACTCTCTGAGATTTTAGATTTAGACATGTTGAAAACAATGCAGACACTTACTACAAAAGCAGAAAAACAAAAATGGGAAAAACAAGGCGCAATTCTTGAAAATGGACTGTACATTTCCTAATTTATTTAGATATGCAGCTTTGTTGAGCCATGGGCAGTGCCATGTCTCAACGGGGGGGATGGTACAGTTAGTAAACTAAATATTCCAAACATACGGATTCACAAACTACACAAAAAAATTTTGTGCAGCTTGTCATATTTGTAACAAGCACCATGCACAAAGGGCATTTAAACCTAAGCAAGGAAGTTTTCCTATACCACCGTATCCGTTCCATACTATTTGTATGGATTTCATAGAATTGAATAAGTGTGAAGGGAAAAAATATTGTCTAGTCATTGTAGATATGTTTTCTAAATGGGTAGAAGCTTTTCCAACCAAAAATCCGGATGCAGCAACAGTGGCAAAAGCCCTGATAAAAGAAGTAATCCCTAGGTTTGGCATTCCGGAAAGGATTTATAGTGACAATGGCACACATTTTGTTAATCAGACAATCCAGCAACTTGGAAGATTTTTCGGAATCTCCTTAAAAAATCATTGTGCCTACCAACCAAAGTCTGCAGGACTGGTGGAAAGGTACAATGGAACCCTTAAGAACAAACATAGGAAGTTAGTTGATGAAACTCAGAAGAATTGGATATACTGTTTGCCTTTAGCACTGCTGAGTATGAGAACGGTTCCAAATGTGAAGGGTTTGACTCCCTTCGAAATGTTTTTTGGGAGAGCATATTATGTGCCCCAGTGGAAAGGTCTCATGCCTGCAGAGCAAGAGGCTGACAGTTCATTAGCTAGTTATATGAGGAAGCTGTTAACAAATAAATCTGTTTTGCAGTTTAACTCTTTTTCAGATAAGGAACAGACCAGACCGGTGGAAGCAGTTTTGGGTCCCCGGAACGTGGGTGTGGATAAAAGTGACGAAGAGGAAGAATTGGGCGAGTCCAAAGTGGGAAGGACCGTACCAGGTACTGTTGGCAATGCCTACTGCAGTCAGAGTGGCTGAGAGGACGTCCTGGGTCCATTGACACACTGAAACCGGTAAAGAACTTTCAACTTGATAAAAACTTTGTGACTGATATACAACAAGGGCAAGATGGCCAAGAACAAAGCGAATAGAAATGTAGATCAACCCCAGAGATGTTGCATAATCATTTTGTTGAGTATACATTTATTGACTATAATTGTGACAATTTTCCTCTTGTTGTGGTTTTTCCTACACTCAACCACACAAGTGAGAGTGGGAAGGCGTGATGAAACATCTATAGACTGGCATCCAAATTTTAACACATACCTAGCCATGAAGCGTGTATATGCAGAGATTATGAACATTTCAATTTGCTGGGTTTGTACAGCTATACCAACAGCATATGGAGGACTGATAATGTCCGCTGTCCCTCTGGGGATAAATGAGACTTGGGAGAATTTACTTTTTGATACAGGAACTGTGAGATCACAGGACAAAATAGTTTTATTTTTACCTATCACTCAATAGGGAATTGTATGTTTTTATAAAAATGATACTCTCCAGGTGGACTGGAGCAATTGTAATATAACAATATCTTATCGGTGTTATATTAAGACTAGTAATGGCAATACTTTTTGCAATACTAATTATGACTCATATTTGAACTCAGTGAAACAACCATGAATGAAATTCGCAAGAATCCTGTTTTATTTAAACAATTGTCAGTTATAGACCAGAAAATGTTTCATGCAGGGTTAATGCATATTAGTACAAAAGTAGAAAATTGTTATTTTATTTGTGGGAAAAAAAGCATATAAATGGCTACCTAAGAATTGGTCCGGCAGTTGTTTTTTGGGTTATCTGGTTCCAGCTATAAGACATACTGCAGAATTACCTTTGGGCAAGATACGAAACGTGAGAGAAGCAGCTCGGAAACCTGAAGGTCCAGTCGAGAAACCTGTAAATCCAGTAGGACGAATCGAAGCCGGCTGGGAAGACCATAATAACGTAAAGGACAAAAGCAAATTGACTCATATGGACTTCAGTGACAGTGTTATATCTTGGGCAGGAATATTCCCAGCATATGGAGCAGTCAAATCAATCTGGGAGTTGAGGAAACTGTCGAAACTTCTCAAAGTAATGAGTAATGCAACTTTCTCTGCCCTAGAACTGGTGACTGATGAACTGAATGCAATGAGAACTGTTGTGCTACAAAATCGAATGGCTCTTGACTTCACCCTAGTGGCGAGAGGTGGTACGTGCGCGCTTATCGAAGAAGAATGCTGTGCATACATACCAGACAATAGACATGAAATTAACAACCACCTAGAGGTAATTCAGCAAGTATCAGCCATGACTGAACCAGGCCCAAACCCACTGATGGACTTTTTCCAGAATCTGTTTGGGGGGTGGGGTTCCATCCTAATGAATATTCTGATTGCTATTTGTGTGAGTATACTCCTAATAGGAAAATGTGTTTGTTGTGGAATTCCCTGCATGAAAAGATTAATCAAAGATTTTATTGATGTATCTGTTACTGAAACTTTGTACCAAGATATTGAGATTGAAAAATTGATCTCAGACGAAAACTTTTTCTGAAGTATAGATCAAATGACTCACCTTGCTGAAAATCCTTAGTGGAAGAGGTTAGGAGATGAAATGGCATTATACATACTACAAAATAGAATAAAAAGTATTAATAGGAGGGAAAGTGTTAGAAAAATATGTATTTGAATATATGTGAAGTGCTAGTTTAAAAGCAAAATAGTATGTAATGCATTTTATTCTAGTAATGATATAACAAAAAGGATGAATTCATGTGTAATTACAAGAAGTTTTGAAACTGCAGTGTGGCTTGTAGCAAGTTGATCTCTGACCCTGGCAGCTGCTAGCTTAGCAAGTTTTAATGCTTATGCTTTTCACAAGTGATTATCTGCTGGGTCAGGAAATTAAATATGTGAAATAATGAAATCTTCTGCTCTTTCCTGCTGGGATGATTTGGCCTTGTGTATGTGTTACTAGATAACATGCAGCTGTTGGGAAAGTGTTACAGGGGAACAAAGAAATGTATTAGAAGACTAAATCTGCTATTGTATTCGGACTAGGTTGAAACCTTGAAGAAGTAACTTTACAGAAAGACATTATGTCTGACCAGGTGGTAAGCAAGACCGTATTGTCACCAGAGGAAAACTTTTTTTTAAATATACAGCATCAGCATAATTTAATGAATAGAACACTGTAAGCTAAAGTGATGTAGATGCCCTGTGACATACCATGTCAGTAAGGTCGGCACAACTTGAATGTAAAGACTATAAAAATTGTATACTTCCTGTTTCATGTCAGACAAAATTCTGTACTTGTACGTTTTTTGCCTCCTGGTGTACACTAGTAAACTTTTGAACCTGAACCTCCAGTGTATTGATCTCTTGATTTTATTTAACATTTCTGCTAGCAAGCAACTTTATATTTCATTGTTTCATCTGCAAATAAAGTGCCTGTTGCCCTTGAGGAATAAATTGCCTATGTTACATAAAAAAAATGATAAGCTAGTAATATTTCAATAGGGAATGGGTGGCAAAAAGGTTCATAGTTACTAGGTATCTCCACCAAAGAGGACCTTCTCAGGATTGCAGTATCCACCCCCTTTAAAAGTACAACACAGTACAGTATCAGCAATGCATCTACATACTGTGGGAGTAGAACTCACAGCCTTCTGCATCAAAAGCAAGTATTTATCATAGTATGCTATTAACAATGCAAACAGACTCAGCATATGCAGCACTAAACTTCTCTTCCCCTGAAGCTCTCAGCTCTTTGTAAAATTGACTTGACACTCAACTGTATTTCTCAACTTTGAGCACAAGAAATCTGGAAAACGACAAAATTTATTGGTAGGGGGATATTTTAAACATTGCTTGTATAATCTTGGAAAGTTGCTAGAATAAAATTTTGTGTTACCACCATGCATTTCACTGCCAAGTCTTGAATCCAGGACCCTGTGCACTACAGTCAGAGCAACATACCATTATGCCAAATCAGCTGTTTCTTGAAAGACTGGAAGACTGAAACTTAGATGGCTATCATTTAGTGAATTCAGTTCTCACCATAGCTCTCAAACTCTTAGCACAAAACACCTGGACAAAGAAAATAATGGGGGAATACAGGCCTAAACGTATTCAGTGAATTCTGTTCTCACCATAGCTCTCAACCTCTTAGCACAAACAACCTGGACAAAGCCAATAATGGGGGAATACAGCCCCAAAAATAGGGACAAATTTCAAATATTGATCTTATAAACTTAGAAAATTGCTAGAATAAAATGTTTTGTATTACCATGTACTTTATGAAGAATATGAAGTCTGAAATTCAAATGCCTGTCATTATTTAGTGAATTAAAAATCCAGAAAACCACAGATTTTATGAGGAACAGAACAGAACAAAAATATGAGGCAAAAATCTGAATAGTTTTCAAAAGTGGTGGTGGGTAGGGAATTCAGGCTGTTTTTACTTGCACCCAAGGTACAGGGTTTGAGCCTGAGTTACTCTCTCTAGCCACCAGGTATATTTCCTGAGTTTCTCTCTAGCCACCAGGTATATTTAATTGGGGCATTTCACACACACACACACACACACACACACACACACACACACACACACACACACACGCACACAGATACCTGCAAGTGCAAAGTCACACACACACAGGTACCTGTGAGTGGAAAGTCCTTCTTGCAGCAGCTTCATTCTACAAAGTCCTAGCTTAAGTGCTTCCTGCAGCAGCATTTGTTTGAAATACAAGTCCCTCCCCTTCTTTCCCATGAGAGAAGCTATCCAGCCTGCAGACATTGCAGTCTGATCCCCTTACAATCTATGCAGTTGTAACTGCATAAACTTCTGGGAATCTGTAGTCTGATGCCTTATTTTCCTAAACCGGACTGGTTAAACAGCAGTCCGTATTCCTGCATGCATGGGCGGAGTTCTGGGAACTCACTGAGCACGCATGTGCAGAGTTCCAGGACTCACTAAACAGTGTTATTTCTTTTTTTCTTTTCATTTACAGCTGGGGGGACTGCAGTCCTGCAGTCCAATAGCACGAGCTGCCCTTGAGGATTACCTTAAGCAATGCATGTGACTGACAGGCAAAGGTACCATTTTGTCAGAATAGAGTTGTACCATTCTACCTTGCATTTTATATTGATAGGGAAACAAGATACAACATGTCAAAATGATTCTAGAAGGCAAAAATTAGGAGTGTCATATTAAAAACAATGGAATGGCTGCACATTGACTTTGATTTCAGGATCACAGGACATGGTATGCCATCTCATTACTTTTTATATTACCAGCATTGGAAATATGCTATTTTTTCTGCAGTAGATGTTCAAACATGGTACTTTATCAGCAAGATATCCCTAGTTAAATTGCCAAATAGGAATAGTAATTTAAACAGTAAAAAGAAAAAAAAACTTTACTACTAACACCAAATAGAACTCCTATGTTCCATTTCACAAGCACAGACATTACCTTATTAAACCAATGTGTTTTTTAATGCGAAGGAGAATGAAAACAAAGTAACCAATATTATCATGCTTACATTCCCTTCAATTGATTGTTAGCATTCAAGTGTTATGGAAAGCTGAGGGAAAAACAGAAATCTTGTTAGCATTGAACAGACAAACCATTATCAATGCTGAAGTCAGATGAAATTGTACAAATCAGGAATCAAAATGGCAAGTATTTTGATCAAAAATAATCACTTGCTGGAGTAGCATCACATGCACCAAAGACGTGATATAAGAACAAAAGAAGCTCTTTTTCTACACTAGTATAGGAAGTGCCTGCATTGAAGAGAGCTTTTCTTACCTCTTTACATACTGAAACTGCCTGTCAGAGACAATGCTGCACAGGAACTTTCACAGAGCTGAACTACTCAGTCTGTTCCAGAGTCCATTTCCAATGCTAGTTTCACAGACACTGTGTTTAAAATGCCTTTCCAACTGCTGATGATTGCTGAAATAAGCACCATGCACCAACCTGATTTGTCAACAAAACCAGCAGTCACTATGATCTCATTTTGTATACATTTTCATTATTTATCCTGTTTTTCATTGTTATGTTTCTCCATCCACTGTTCTACACTATTTCTCTGATTTTCTTAACTTAAATATTTGAATACTATCCTAATACTTATACAATTTCTCAGGACTTTTTTTTTTCTCTGTACACATTGCAATTCAAGTTACAACTTATTTAAGTTGCATTCTTTGACTTATGTCTTATTATCTGGCATGTTTGAAAATAAACTTTCTTTGTATCTGCACTATCATGCAATGCTGTAACACTGCTTGGAACTTACGTAATAGTCCTTGTCTTATTATTTGTTAAATTTGGATTTTTGTAAAATGTTTTTGTGTCTGTATCAATATACAATGCTGCAACTTTGTTGGAGCTTTTACCATGGGCCTCCACTGAAAATGCACACCCTGTCAGTTAGACTTCCTGGTAAACAAATGTCATAAAAATAACTAAATAGCATAGGGGATAATACTATCCAGATACAAGTATAATTAGTTTAATAGTAGGCTAATATTTATATATTTTAATGTCCACACCCTACCCCTCAACTAACATGAAAAAAGAAAACAACCAACAATTATATTTTAAGTTTGTGGTTTACTTCTCACCCATAAGCAGACCCTTACTGCACACCAGACCACCCATGCTCCATTAGCAGGGTCACATGAACAGAATGGGTATAAGATACTAATTTTGGCTTACACGTACTGAAGGATGGAAAACAGCTGAGGCTCACTTCAATCAACGATATTTGCTACACCTAACTGAATACGTCTATGGGTTGAACAGGAGTTTCGCATTCTGAGAAGCTGAGAAGGAAGTCAAGGTACGTTATTTCTGACTTTTATCAGTTATTATTAACTTGTTTCATGCTCATACTTTCAAACTCTGAGCATTAAAAATCCAAGTTCTGGCTTTTGCAATTCATATCAGAGCATCAGAAAAGAGCATTTTTACCCCATAAGTTCTTGAGGTGCTAGACCACATAACAATGTATGTATTCTTAAAATGATCTAACCATATAAGAATCAGTAAATATGGAAGGAAGGCTAAATATGTGCTTAAATCATAACAGTTGAGAGGTATACATGAAAAAATTATTTTAATAATGCAATCATTTTCATTTTAACTCAAGAGTATAATTTCCCCTCATTTTGCACTTATTTATACCAAAGGAATTAATACTTTTAATAATACTTCAATTGCAAAATGTAATTTTATACTTCCTTTGCAATGATATAAAAGTAGTTTTTCACTGTAAAAATATACATACGCAAATGTGAAGGCAAATTGGTCATACTCAGACTGAATTATTTACAGGTGGCTAAAGTTTCTTAACATGTTGAAAATACATCATAACATATCAATACAGACACCCTGTAAGAGGGAAGGTTTCCATAAAGGATTCATATAACCAATATACTATTCAAATCCTTTTAAAATGTTCATTTTCTTTTTGTGGATTGTTGTATACACATATTAAATGCATATTTAAAGTTTTCTGACAAATTAACATTAAAATAAGATGCTAGAGTCCTAATTTTGCCATGTGGTACAAGGTGCTAAATTCTGTATTTTTCAAGTTAAGCATGGTTAAACTTAATCCTTTATTTGTCCATTATTAGAAACACATAAAAATACTTTGTATTCTTCAATATATTTTTCTTTTTTTTTACTTATTGAAGGCTTTGCTTAAACAAAAATATGAGGAGTATCTTCTTTCTTTTAAACGTAAATGCTATCACTTTAAAAATAAATTTTGTTAATCTGTAGAGCTTATATAGTCATAGCTGCAAATGACTTTAAAATTGTACTTGGAAGTTAACTCTTACCCAGCTAAGACTACTGGGTAACCCACATTGTTCATTACTAGGTTACCTAAAATTTTATTATCTATAATCACTTTTAATGCTTGATCTACCTACAATTCACAAACTTACTAGAACTTATAACATGTTATAAAGCTCCCAGTCCTAGTGTTTTGTCATTTCTTATATAATATACCTTGCAACATCAAGTGTATTACAATATAGATAGATTATAGATATAGATTAGTACTAGGCTAACTGCCCCATGGGCCATTTTAAGCCTGGTCAATTACCCCATATGAGAATCAAACCCTGTACTATGTGTCTGCAAGACAAATACTTTAACCATTATGCCAACCTCCCAAGCATCCATTAATAAGTAAAATTAACCTATAAATTAATTTATTTTCTTAAATATTGTCACTGCATGTGCTGAATATCACTTTTGTTTTCTAACATACATATAACAAGTATTTGGAAGAATAATGCCTAGTTTGACAATACTATGGCCCACAATGTACACAAAAATGTAATATCCTTTGCTAAAGTCTCTTAAAAGGTAAAAACAAAACATTTGTTTGCTCCTTGCAACAATTACTATTGTTATTTTACTGCAGTGGCTACTCCATCAGAAGTGGATATATCCAGACAACCATTTTCCCTTTAAAATCCAATGAACACCAGTCTTGTCATTTTCTTTAAAGTTTAGATTATACATTTTCATTAGCAGCCTTAATGGTTTTCTTCTCAATTATTAGAACTTTTTAAGAAAAATAAAAAAATGCAACATACTAAAGCCACCTTTCCTTGACCCAAAATATATAAAATTACTAAGTTGTCTGGATCATTTAATAGACATATGAAACAACATCATTAATAACATTATCATTAGCCTGCTATTGAATATCAATTGCTGTATCAGATCTGAATTAAAGTAAAAAATAATGCATTTTTAAAGCTACTTTGCTTCAGATGTTTATTATAAAATCTGATTATATTTTGTTACCACTCATACTATAATACTCAATAATCTTGTCTAAAAACATACCAAATCTATAAAGTTCTGGTTACTAAATGTGTTTTGCATGGGGCCCTGTGTATGTATTTTCTTCCTCTCAGGCATTCATTGTCTGATTTGTCCTTTGCAAGGTTACTCTTACATACTAATTTGCTTTGTTGTACTGTTCTTAAAATATATTCCAATATACTCTGTGAATTATGAGTACTGTAAGACTGTACCTGCGGTTTCTGTCAAGATTTGGAATAAATACATCCGGGAAACCCATACATTGCATCTTACACAGGCTTATATTCAAACCATATATGTTATGCATTTACATAAAAGCACAATACTCTGTTGGAATTCTTTAATGAAATCTGTATATACTGAAAACGGTTAAGGCTCTTGGAAAGCTGATCTCTCTGTCTGTGCACAAACAATCATCTATTTAAAAACATTTTAAGTGAAATCATATCCACTGACATTTCCTTTTATGCACTATGCTTGCTTTTAAAGTTCCATAATCTTAAATGCCAATGTTGTATACACATATAGCAGAATAACAAGAATAAATATATAAAACAATATGTTAATACATCCCAGCTAAGAAAATTAGCATGAAATATAATTCTATTAATACATCCAAGCTAAGAATATTAGCATGAAATATAATTCTAAGTCAGGTTGGTAATACACACTATTTTGCTTTCTTGTGAAGCATTTGGAATCTGTAAAACAAATAAAATGATTAATTTCATAATTTACGAAGGGGTCCACTAGAATATATATTGGCAACTTGCCAGCACAATGTGTATAGTTAGGCTAGATTCAGTGATATGTTTAACCCAGTTACAAATGAGTGCAAATAACAACACTTTCAACTTTCCTTAATTTGCTTATCTTAATTTGAACTTATTCTAATGTTGGTTTTACACTGCAGAGGAAAGTTACCCTTGCCTGTTGATTATGTATTCCTAAAGTCTGCATAAAAAGTTTACTTATCAGACAAGAACATTTATAATTTTTTTGTCTTGTGTTATCACACTTTGTCTGGGAGAATAGTTGGTATATTTGTGTAATCATTAGTCCAAAAGATTTAATTCATGCTTGTCATGAAGATATACTAATCTCTTACAGTTCGGAGTTTTCTTGTCATTTTTCACAGTTACTCTGAAGATAAATTGCAAAGTACTTACAGTTTCACTAGTTTCAGTTTACAAATGTAAGCATCTGTTCTTTTTCTTCTTTGCATTCTGATTGTTTTATGCTACTCTCTCTCATCTGAAATACGCAAATGACACATAATGCAGGCATAATTACATCCTTCTCTCTCTCTCTTTCTATCTGTAATGGTCACTTGTAACTAAAGTCAAATTAAAATATCATAAATTCATAAAGCAGACAGCTTCTGCATACATTTCTGCTTAGCTTGCAAATTCCTAATAAGCTATGTTTGCTTTATTTCAGACTGCTGATCTTCAATCAAGGATATAGTGATACAGCTTTCTCTTTTCACACATTTCATCTGCTAATTCTTGTTTCATTAAATAATCAGATTACTGTCAGTCTACTCTGATCTGTAGCAAGGTTGTTCAATATCCTAAGAAATGCCCTATTTTGGCATCCCACAATCCAAGTTCAAGAGAAAAAAGGTCATCACCAGTTTAACAAAGACCTCTTTGCAATACTTTCACAAATAACTGCCTTTTAGTATTTTTTGCATACCCCAGATCAAATTTGAATGAAAAAAAATTACAACACTTTTATAAAACACTGTCTGCTATGCCACAGCAAAAAATCTGCAACAGATGTTTGCTAAAGTTTCCTGCATATATTGTCAATTAAAGATCAAGTGCAAAGTTTTTTGTTCTTTTTTTATCATTTTGTTGTTATAGTTATACCCTCAACTTGTAAAGTGGGCTTTTTACTTTAAAGTTTATAGTTTTCACTTTAGTTACTTCAGTGGACCACTATTTATTATGTTTAAGAAACTGGTGCTTCTGTTTCTCGTATGCTGAGCAACTGTCCAATTACTTCCTGATTCCATGTCATCTAGCCTTGTCATCTGAATCTGAAAGCCAGTGGTAATGCAGCTGCTTAAATGATTACCATTCTACTACCTTCAGGGCATGATCCAAATAAGCAAAAATGTATTATGTACATGGAGTAACTCTTTAGAAACTTTTTATAAACATCTTTTACTAAACTATAATAGTTTCTTGCTGCAGTCCTTTACATAGACAGACATTTAGGCAGCATGAAATGGTCGCTGCTACTGTTGGTGTCTATATTAAAATCCTGAAAAGCCTTAACATCAAATTTTTGTACATCGACACATAAAGGTCGATGTACATAAACATCAAAACACGTAATTGGCGAAAATCACAACACCGAACGTGTTACATCAAACAAGAGTGCCTCACAGGTACATTCAAACTAGCATAAAAAACTGAAATTAACCCACTTTTGCAGGGGTCAAGCACCCCTGCACCCCCCTACTTAAATATACCAACTCCGAGACCACACTACAGTTGGGAAAAAGATATATTTCCTTATCCCCACGATCATGCTGCTCGATAAACAAACACGTTCGGGTTTGGTGTCATGATTTTCGCTGATTGCGTGTTTCAATGTTTATGTACATTGACCTTTATGTGTCCATGTACATACATTCAATGTTAAGGCCTTTTGGGGTTTTAATATAGACTTCTACTGTTGTACTACATTCAGAGGAAGGTCAGTACTTATGATTCCAGTGTTCTACCATCTTGCACCAGGGACAGCTTTCCTCATGGACTGTACTTGTCACATCTTTGAGTCTAGTATAGGAACAGTTTATTAAATCTTGTATGTCTTTTCTTTTGTCTTTGGTAAGGTCTTAAAGCAAACAATATCACTTTCTTTTTAAAGTCATCACCAATGTAATAAAATGTATCCCTATTTATTGGAATCATTATAGAGTGCTGAATTTTTTTAATCAAAAGCTTTACTTTTTCTTTTCAGTCAGGTTGAAATGTTTCTTTCTTCACGAAGATAATCATGGATAGTCATCTATCCATGTAGTCAGCAATGTGCACTGTGTTCTTCAAATTTTTACCATCACCACTCTAACCATTACTTTTTCATTGTTTTTTTTTTCTTTTTTTTTCAAGAATCTAACATGTCATTGTTTTATTGAAAGCTACATGAACCTGTTGTTTTATCAAAGTTATGTTTACTTAGATTTTTTTTATAAGGAAGAGAACTGTTCTGCTTTCTGTCTTACTAATCTGAGGATCTTAAAAGTGCCATATTCACATTTGTCTCATTTTATACAGCCCATTCATTTTTTCCAGGAAATATGCCATATGTTTTTACTCTCATGTTATATTGATGAAATTTATTAAATTCATTTGTCTGAATCATACAAACTAGTTAAAACACCATACATATCTCATTAATATTATGGTTCCTTAGTACATGAATGCTTTAAGATTTAATCATTTTTGCATGTTAAAACAAACAGCAAATCTGTGAGTTATATAACACCTGCTAAACTGGCTTAATTTATTTTCCTGCATATTTTCTTATTTGCCTTTTGAGCAGAGAAGATTCATGTGGTACACAATCTTGCAATGTGCTTAATACTTTACATAAGGTAGCAAGCTCCCTTACAGACTCACAGATTTATTTGTAGTGAACATTCTTTTTTTGAAAGTAGCTTTGTAAGTCCATAATTCCTTACAGTTAATTTTAAACTTCCTTTTCTTTTCATTCTGAAGTGCTCTTACTTGATTAAACTTGTCAGGTTTATTTTTTCTTCAGAATTGCTGAAGTTTATAAGTGACTGCTATGTGACTTTTTCTTTCTCTTTTTTTATTACAATATGAACATTCTTCATCTTCATCCTGGATTAGCACCGAGTTAATACATTTTGACAAAATGGAATCATGATTTTATTCAGTTTCATAATTCTTGGCATAAATAAAATGTTAAACAGCTGTTATAATGCAGGCATGCAGATGGTAGTATAAACTTCAAATAATATAGTTAACAGTTCTTGAAATTTTGTTGTCAGTGTCTGCTTGTACAAAAATAATCTCTCATTGCAGTAAGTCCTTATTATAGCAATAACCCACGCCTGGGTGTGGGTAATGCTAAATTTATCCACGGTTGGCGTGGTTTGGTCCCGAGGGCGAAGCCCGAGGGACCAAACAAAGCCAACCGTGGGTAAATTTAGCATTACCCACACCCAGAAGTGGGTTATTACTATTATACCATGACATTGTTTAAGAAAAGAAACTATTACTTTTCTTAAATAATGGCATAGTATAATGCCTGTTTACTGCCCTTCCGCAGATGTCTGGCATCCGTGGCAGTTCTGATGTACTGCGCGCCTGCGCAGTACATCAGAGCTGTGGGCAAAAGCAACGGAGAAAGCAAGATCTCCGTTGCTTTTTTTTAGTGTATCACTATGTTAAATGAGTTTAACATAGCGAGACAGTTTAAAATAAGCAACGGACATCTCCGTTGCTTATTTAAAACTGTCTCGCTATGTTAAACTCATTTAACATAGCGAGACTCTAAAAAAAGCAACGGAGATCTTGCTTTCTCCATTGCTTTTTTTTAAAACACTGTCTCGCTATGTTAAATGGGTTTAACATGGCGAGACAGCTTTAAAATAAGCAACGGAGATCTCCGTTGCTTATTTTAAACTGTCTCGCTATGTTAAACCCATTTAACATAGCGAACAGTGTTTAAAATGAGTTATACTAATGGAAAAAAGTCCGGGCGACCGGACCTTTTTCCATTAGTATAACTCAATTTACAACGGGCACGCTGGCCAATCAGCGTGCACGTTTTGGGGGGGTCATGGTATAATATAGTTTATGCAATACATATAAAATTCTATTTAAAAAGACACATACTGATTATATTCTCATAGAAAAGAATGGCATATTCATCATTGTCTGACACTGTGTATGATAAATACTTGTGCTTTGAGTTACAGGGTCTGAATTGGTTATATCCAAAGGTTAAAAGGGAGTTAGGGCAAGGAGTATTAATAATTAAGTCTGGATCACCTGATTTTTACATTGGACAGTTTATTTTTTTTATTATTAATTGTAGTGTAATGAGTGATACAAGTTTGGCAGAGTATGTTGAATAGGCTGCATTGTTTTTGGCAGAGAAGGATGAAATAAAGCAACTGTATACTATAGCAGGGATTATTTTTGTAGTAAATGCAGTGCTCATTAATAGTTTTGTTGCTAATTTCCAGCTCTGTGGAACAGAGGGATGAAGCCCTGGCTATGACCCAGCTTGGACTGAGCAGTGGCCCAGACAGTGGAGGTTCCATCATGAGGGAGAGAGAGAGAGAGAGAGAGAGAAAGATGAGTCTATGCTAGCTTGTCTCTCACAGGGGGAAATAATAATACACATGGTTAGGGTGGACAATCTGTTTTAGATTCTCCACTGGAGATCAGAGAACAATGGGTGCAGTTACCACGCGGTAAAGGTTCATTGAGGGTTATTATTCAAGAAAGTGAGCAACAAGATTCAAACTGCTCTTTAGAAGTAAATGAGCATCTATGAAGAAATACAGTGATATAAATTTAAAGCTGCAGTCCCCAAATCAGATAATGGCATCACTCATAACATGCTTGGCCACTGTCCCTTGATCATAGAGGGAGAAGTTGGCCATAGAACTCTGACACATGAAGAATGAATGTGTCAATACAGTAGTTGTGGGTAAGGCTAGATGGTCAGAAGGAGACCAGAGCCAAAAAAGCTTTGAGGTATGTGAGTACTGGGGGGAGCCACAATGGAGTAATATTAAAAGAGTATGCTGAGAGTGCAGAAACTATTGGATCAGTAGTAATAGCTTTGTTTTAGTATGCTTTGATTATGCCTGATTGCATAACAGCATGCAAAAAAGACTGTTTAATGTAGAAGTGGGTGTAACAAATGAGGGTATAAAAGTACACCTTGCTTAATACTGGGGTGGGCAGACCAGACAGGTTTCTTGAGTTAAAACATTCAGAAACTCCTTTAAATTTTTCTAAGCAAATGAGCATGTGTGATGTCCTAGGAGACTATCCAACAGTTTTACTGTGCTCATAGATATGTGAGAAGAATATAGAGGAATTAGCATTCTATGCAGTAGATAGGTCCATGACTATCAGTGTGCTAAGGGATTTATGACTGTCCACAAGTAAGAAGATGTAGTCTTCTTATAGGTTTGTTTCCTTGACCTTCAAAGCTATTATAAAGTTAGAGAATGCAGTGACCTCAGTGGTATATTATGAGGCACAACACAGTTGGCTACAGCAACTGTGTTGTGCCTCAGACCACACTTGGCTACAGCAACTGCTAGAGCAGTATTGTGAATATTAATGAGCTATTTATATAGCTGGCCCATACAAGCCAGCATAGAACATGGGAGATGGTGCATACAATGATCCAATAAGGATATATGGATGATATATGATTGCTTATGTGTCACTAGAAGGGAAGCATCATATTGTGCAGACTGTTCTCAGAAAGGGTGGAGACCTTGATGTAGAATATTGTGGTAGAAAGAATACTTCAAGGGGCTTCTGAGTCTATTGAAGTTATCTTCCTCTGAGGATGCAATGTTGGAAACATATTGATCAAATGGATCCATCTGGGATAGACATTGTCACTGCAGAAATTAAATGCTTATGCTGTGGCAAGGCTGTGGGATTGAGTAAAATCTGCCTGCAATGGCTGAAGTCACTGAATACTGTTGGACTGCTGAGATTAACATTCTGTGCCAATCTACCATGGATGGCTGTGGCAGTACTTCTGAACTGGTAAAGGAGGACAGTGGTCTCCATTTTCAGAAATGAGGCTAGGGTGTGTGCTATAATTATCTGGATTTCCAAATGAGGGTGCTGGCCCTCGTTTTCAAAAAGGTGGACAAGAGGGTATAACCCAGTTATGGAAAGATCACATTGCTAAACCTGCTGGGAAAAGTGTATTTCTTAATGTTGAAAAGGAGACTTCATCCAATAGTTAAGCCTGTGATTCAGGAGGACCAATATAAAGGTTGCCCTGGCCATAGAACAATGGATCCTCTCTTTTTGTCCTTGCAAAGAGATTGCAGGGGTCACAATACTTTGTTAATACTGTTTACATTTGTTGTGCAGACTTTTACTAAAAGGCATTTACTGTATATCTTGGAGTTCCTTGTTAAAATGCTACAAAAGTTTATAGCTCTATGGGTACAGTAACATACCATTGGGTTCCTGCATTTGAGGATTAAGACCTGTTTCTGCATTCTTTTAATTAAGCTGAATTCATTCAAGATGTGCATATAACTTTGCAAGTATTTATCTTGTCTTCCATCCTTCCTGTGACAAGATATCAAGGGAGAGTCAATGGCTGAGAATGTGAGCTTTCATCTTTGTTGCTTGCAGATGCTGTTATTCTTTTGTTTCAACTGACGTTGCCTTCCAGTATACAGACAAAATGACTGGGACAAAAATGTGCACTTTGAATCAGAAGTCAAGGTTGTTTCTCATAGAACACAGGATTGTTCTCTGCAGGTGAAGGGTGTGAGCTACCTCAGATGAAAAAGCTTAAGCATTTTTGGAAAATGATCAAGAAAATGGATGCAACAACAGTACTGCTGACATCTTTGTGGGCATCAGAAGTGAAGTCACAGCAGAGTCATAGGACAAAGGATACTGGCCTGTATGCATCCCTATCCTCATCTAGGATCACATGCTTTGGTTAGTAACTGGAAGAAGGTGATTATGAATTCAAGCAGCAGAAATATGGATACTTCACAAAATTAATCATCTCAGGCTTCATGACTATGAGATTTCTGCACTCCAGAAGGATCTTGAGATATAGCTCCTTGCTTTTTCTTGTTGAGAAAAGTCAGTTGAAGTTGTTTGTGCACTTCCTGAGCATGCCTCCTGAGTGCCTCCCACTAAAGGTGTACCACAAATGACCCACTAGGAGGAGGCATCAAAGTTGACTTCAGACAAATTGGAAGGATAAGAACTACAAGTGAGTCCTCAAGGTTGCCTCAAGACACACTGGCGGGATTAAGGCTGTCTAATTTTTGAGAGGTGGTGTAAATGCTTGCATAGCTAATTAAAGATGAATTAGGTATTGAAAAATGTTGGATGTCCAAGCAAATAATGAACATTTAAAGTAAAGCAAAGTGGTAATGGAGGAAGCAGTGCTAGGCTGCTCCACAGCTGGAGCAGTGTTGTTGCAGTAGATCACATGACCCATGTGAAGAATGTCACAACAAATGCTGTCTAACATGGCCAACTCAGCGTGTTCATGCATTCAAAGTAGTCCTGCATGGCAACATCTTGCGCACATCCTTCATAAGACAGTAAACCAACCCCTATATAGACCATTCTGGGCATACATAGCAAACAGCCAAACCTGTGCATTGTAAAAATTGTAACAGAATGGTGTAGATATGAAAGTGGGAAAGAGAAGCACAGCAAATAGGTGAAATCATGCATGGGTAACTATATGGTATGAAAGGTATGGGAGGAAAAAGTAAAATTAGACATTCCCAGTAGCACAACAGGTAGCATACTTGCATTTAGTGCAGAAGAATTTGAATTCTATTCACACCCCAGGTAGATCAATTACTGACACTGCAGTGCAGTATGCAGGGGGTACTGCACTCTTGAGAGACCCTCCTTCACCTAAGATACTAAACTTAGTAGGTGGTTACAAACGATCCCTCAGCACCTATTGAAAAGAATAGGCATCCTTTATTCATATATAGAAAACATTATATGCAAAAGTTTTACATATTTACAAAACATTTAAAAATTACAATTCTTCATTTGATCCCACAGCACCTATTGAAAAGAATAGGAGACCTTTATTCATACACAGAAAGCATTATTTAAAAATGTTTTACATATTTACAAAATATTTAAAAAATTACAATTCTCCATTTTTTCCCCTTTATTCTTATTATAGATTCATGCTTTATTATGGCACATTTTTATCATTATCATACCCCCCAATCCTTTTTCCATAACCACCATCTGATCTTACTCAATATGACTGCCAAAATCCGATTTCCATTGAACACAATTTAATTTATCCTTTTATTCCATATAATCCATATAATATAAAACAATTTTAGTTATTTTTAAATATATCGTTTAATTCTGTTCTTATAATATCCATATTTAATCATGCCCATATATATCTTATCCACTTTTTTATATCTTTGCAGATTTTTTTTTACATAACTTTTCCTATAGTTTCATAACTCTTTTACATTTTAAAAACACATATTTGGTAGGTTCCTCGTCTCCTCAATATAGGCATACCTGAGGATTCAATAAATTAAATGAA
This sequence comes from Protopterus annectens, assembly GCF_019279795.1. Taxonomy (NCBI): domain Eukaryota; kingdom Metazoa; phylum Chordata; order Ceratodontiformes; family Protopteridae; genus Protopterus; species Protopterus annectens. The sequence continues at coordinate 399,087,574 of NC_056726.1, read as the reverse complement.
GGCTTAGCGCAAAGCCTACATGGAGTTTGTGTTTGCAGGGTAAGCAGCACTGTATATGTTTGCTGCGCACAATGTTTAAATGTAAATAAATGTAGTTTCATGGCTAAACACAGTGTTGTCAGCCAGAAAACCATGTAAAGCAACATGGACAGCAGCAGACCTGTTTACCTACAGGCAAACTAGGTCTGTGTGTTTGTGTGGAATTGCACAATGATCAGCAGGGTTATTAATAAAGCAATGTATATATTTCCAAAACATTACATGAAAGTGTATACAGTGCAGAGTATTGTGGAAACCTGTTTCAGGCATACTGAACAAAAGTTGTGTAAATGATCAGTAAGGATACATAGACTGCATTACAAATACAAAGTCAGGGGATGTGTGTGTATTGAATAGGGGCGCACAGATGAATTGTAGGAATGAACGCAGGAATAGAGGACAGGTGAAACATGGTAATGTACAGTAGATGTGGGCATGTCAGTAAAGACAGTTGTAGCATGAACACTTATCACATATCAACATGATACAGTATGGCCTGCAGAGTGAATGTATATGTAAAATGCACCTTTACCCAGGATAATGCCACAATATAAACAAAAAATGATTGACTTCAACAACTGGCCTAGCTTCTGGTGTCAATCCAGGGAGGATCCAGTATCTCTCAGGCTGGGATGAGATGGTCGACAAGCCATGCTGTTTTGCAAGAGATGGGTCTACACTTTTGTCCTCTAGGCTGTCAGATACTGGCAAGTACTTGCCTCCCCCATAGTACCTTTTTTAGGTAATGTCAAAGCAACAAAAGTTCTGATGTAAAAAAATCCTCTGGAGGCAAACTCAAAGTTCTGCTGCTTAATTCTAGGAGTTGAAACATGACATTGCACCAGAGCAAATCGCCAGCTTGCTACCTGCCAGGATTTGGTGGAAACATCACCCCCTCCCCCGCAATCCGAAAAAGCCATACCCCAAAGCATATCTGACAACAGTCCTCTGCCTAGTATCTCTAGATATCAGGTCATATCTGCACTCTCCAAGGCTAAGAGCACGACTTCAATGGTACCAGATAACCTCCCAGGTTACTTACTAAGCAATCTAAAACAGGACCTAGCAGACTCAATTGGCATCCTCTTTAACCATAGCCTGAGAACTGGCTTTGCTTCAGCAGAGTGGAAAATAGCAACAGTAATCCCCTTTCACAAACTGGAGCTATCAAACAACCTTAGGAACTATAGTCACATAAGCCTAACCAGTCTCATCTGCAAGGCCATGAAAAGAATCATCATGGACCTTATCAACAAGGACATAGGTGACCTTCAACTCTAGGTCTAACCCATTTGTCTTTGTTATGGGTAGATCATGTTCATTAAACCTAGTAGACATTTTAGAGAAAGTCACCAAAGGATGAACGTAAGATAGTGTATACCACCTATCTTGACCTGGCCAAGGCTTTTGACACAATCCACCACTCAGGATTTTGCTAGATTTTCATTTTCCTCTTTTACAGGCTTTGGTGTAAGACTAGCAAAATGTGTCTATTCTATGCAGGGCTACTGTTACAAAAATGTATCAATGTTTCACAATGCACAACTGAGTTGCTCTCAGGGCAGCAGTGGAAGCCCTTGGCAGCTAAACTGAGTGCAAACACCCACAACACAACACTGTAATACAAACAAAGTTAAGCTATTTTAAACAAGTAAACAAAGGGAAAGGTCAACAGTGAGCCTTATTCTACCAATCCCCAACTCAGATGGGTTCATGGTTGCACAGATCTGCCAAAAGGATGCAGGGAGGCTTTCATAATGGAAAAGAGCTGGTTTTAATGCTCCAATGATACCAAACAGTCTAGCTTCAGCAAGCCTGAATCGATCCTATGCTATAAAATGTAGAAATACTAGAAATCCATAGTGCAGAAAATGGCAATCACAACAGAAGAACTAGCAGTTTAAATAAAGCAGCAATTCAGTAGAATACTCCAACAAAAGTGCAGCCAACGAACCTTCCTAGTGTGAAACAAGTGGTCTGGAATTCAAGTGCTTAAACCAGAACTAAGACACTTTCAAAATAACAAACACAATAAGCCTTCAACAAGCAATTCCCAGCTTAGAAGGCTGTAGGCTATCCTCCCCTGCCACAGGAGTCTACACCACAAACCTTCCTAATGTAAAATAACTGATTTGGAGGCCAAGTGCTTAAACCATAACAAAGAGACTTATAAAAAACAGCCACAATAAGCATTCAATCAGGAATTCTCAGCTCAGAAGGCCAGAGGCTACCCTCTCCTCCCACCAGACTGCAGACTACAAACCTTCTTAATGTAAGACAACTGGCCTGAAGTCCAAGTGTTTAAAGCAAAAGCAATAGGCTTGAAATAGCAGTTACAATGTAATATGATACCAGACAGATAACAGTGACATGTTGTTTAGTCTACCCACATATATCATGTCATGGTTAGTAAACTCTGTATTATCTTGAGGAGAAAGCCCTTTGGTCTGTCCAGCTGCTGTATGTGTCTGGTGAGGATCCTGCAAAACAGAGCATTATACTGTATTACTGTTCTGATGAGCTTGACTACAGTGATGTCATACAATCCTGAGATCTGGATGTGATGGCTTGTCTTATGATGTGCACCATATGTATGTCATGGAAAACATTAAAGAGAAAGGTTATAAAGTAATGACATAAATTGCAGCTCCTGACTTCACAACCCTTACAAGATTACTGTCGTGATGATGCTATCCACTGTAACACTTGGCAAGGCAAATATAACTGGCAGGTACAATTATCAGTTCAACAACACAAATGCAGATATACTAGGCACTGATGTAGCTATGCACTCTGTGCATCAGAGACAATGCTTTTATATCCCTGAATCCAAACAAGGTAAAGCAGGAATATGGCACAGTTATCATAACTTCCACAGGGTGCTGGGGGAGTAGGGGACAGTAGGCATAGGCTGATACAAAAGGTTGGTGAGTGTGTGTGAGCGAGAAAGGGAAACAGGCAGGCTGTTTGTGTGTCTATAGTGGTCCTCCATGTGAAAGTGGAATGTGAGATTCTGCATGAGCACAGCCAAGCTCAGTGCCAGCTCTACATCTTGGTATGTTAGACAGGTGTGAGCCATGCATGGTACAGGTGGCAGTTCATCACTGTCACCCCCAACCATGAAAACTGGCTCACTAACACCTCCACACCCATGGTCAGATGGAGTGCTGCTATTTGAGTGTGAGCGATGTCTGCTGGATGTGGTCCTTTCATGAGAATGCCCAGAACCATGAACCCATGACCTGCCACAGCTAGGTGTGGACAGCATAATTCCTGATGGACCAGCAGAGGTACTGTCACTACGTGATCAGGAATGGCCATGTAAGCTATCATCAGATGCTGTGGCTGACCTACGTCCATGAGGATGCCTTTCTTCCTCCCAGCAGAAGTTCCATCACAGACATTACTCATTCCGTGACAGACACCACTCAGTCCATCACAAACACCTTGTTCCAATGTGTCATTCATCCAAACAAGGGAATCAGCGAAATGGTGGAGGCAGTTATGCAAGTCAGACTGTGTCACATCTACATCCCTGAGCGTTTGTCTGGAGCACCTTTCTGAATGTGCCTGTGCCTCCATCATGGCCCTAAACATATGTTGTGCGACATGGGAAAAGACACCTAAAGCAGTTGGTGGAGGGATAGCAGACCCCCTCCAAGCACCCCATCAACCCTCCTGTGTGGCACCTCACCAAAACTTTGGTTAGAGTGAACAGGCAATGAAGCCAAAGTAGCCACACTTCTCTGCTCAATGTCATTGACCTCCACCTGTTCTATATCTATGGGCTCATTGGATTGGGTAGGCATAAGTCTACTAGCTATCTCCGGGGAAAAAGAAGGGAGGGGGGGCTGGATGTCAACTTCTGTGACAGATTCAACCTCTGCACCCCCCCACCACGACTGTGCCTCAGTTTCTCCATCATCATCATCATCAGTGTCTGATGAGACACTGACATCAGGGTGGTGCAGGGCCCACACTCCCACTGTCATGATCACCTGTGATAAAAAGGGAGAAACACAGGCATACATTAATACCTCCACTACTATGGTGCAATATATTCTAGACAATTAACAGCGCTATCACTATTACAGACAGTACTGAAATAACTTGATTTGGCTTACCATCTTCAGGAGACCTATGCTGCTGAATTCCTGACTGTCCTGAAATAAGTTAAGCAAGAGGTAAAGCCAACATCATCACATTTAACAGTAGGACAGGAGGTACTACATGTACTCCTGTCAATCAGCATGACATGTTACTTCAACAAGAATGTGGCTGACAACTCCAAAATGACCTTATCACTGTACTAATATTCATCTCCTCCCTAAAAAAATACGTGATACAGAAGTAACTTTTATTTCAATTGTTTTACTATACATTAGTATTGAACTGGTCATTTATCAAAACCTACCTGGAAACTCTTTCTGGGACTGAGAAGGACATGCACCCACATGAATTACATATTGTGGGCCACTTTGTTGTGTGTTGTCCTGTTGCAGAAGGTTTGCCAGGAATTCCTCACTGAAGGTGAGAGCTAGTTCATTAGCAGGCCCACCCCTGGTTACCATCTGATCTCGGGCAACAGCAGCTGCACACCTCTGTATGGCCATGGTCACCCACAGCATTTATGCTAGCAATGATCTGCTGACATATTTTCAGTCTCTCTGCCATAAAAAAGTGCCATGTTGACGTAGCGCAGGGGTGAGCAACCTTTCCTAGTGTGGGGGCCAAATTATCATTCTGTCTCCAAGTCGAGGGCCGGACCAAATTATTAAATAAAGTAAATTATTATTAAATTAATTAAAACAAGTTGCTACTTCATATTTTATTCATTTATAATATAATGCTTTGGTATAAAGCTCTACAAACATACATTTTAAAACATAATGAACAACATAACAATTTAGTGTGAAGATTGGCCTTGTACTTGAACTATGAGACTATCAATACTGACCTTGGTATTACTTAAGGATATTCGCATAGAATGTTCGAGGTTTTCATCTGTTATCCTTGTCCGAATTTTTGATTTATTGTATTTCATCCCAGAAAAAAACTGTTCACACATATATGTGCTGCCGAAAAGACAAATGTTTTTTTTTGAAAAAGTGCGTAATTTGAATATTTTTCTTCCACCAAATAAAATGCATAAAAATCCATCAAAGCAATGTTGTTAAATTGCGATTTTAGCACTAAGTCCGCCTGAAGCTCAATAAGTTCCATCTGTATGTTTTCTGGTGCATTGTTTACATCAGCATCCATCTGACGAGCAAATAGAGCAAAGTTGGAGTCTTCGTTTTGGAAGTTGGGAAACCTTATACCAAATTGCTCTATTAGTGCCTTCAGTTCATCTCCATAACAATTATATGGGATATTTTTATGAGTTGCAAGAGTAGGAAAATGATAGCAATTTTTAGCTCTTATCTGATTTTCCAACAATATTAGTTTATTACAAAAAGCTTTCACATGTCCATGCAGTTCATGAACCATTTGTCCTTGTTTTTGCAATTTAAGATTCAGTTCGTTAAGGTATGCGGTGACATCTACAAGGAATGCTAAATCACACACTCACTTATCATCTTTTATTTGGTTAATTGTGTTTCCTTTTATGTCCATAAAATCTGCAATTTTTTGTCTTAAATCATAAAATCGTTTTAACATTTTTCCTTTACTCAGCCACCTCAATTCACAATAATAAGACACATCTTCATAATCCGAAAATAGGTCTGCCAAATACTCCTTAAATTGGCGGTGATTAAGTGCATGTGACTTAATAAAGTTAATACTTGCTACTACAACTTTCAGAACATTCGTGAATTTAATCGATTTTGCACACAGATTTTGTTGTTGGATAATGCAGTGAAAATTTGTTAAATTTTCCGGATGGATCTGTAGTTCTATTGCACTTTCATGAACTATTCCAATAAATCCCTTCCATGCACCAACCATTGCAGGGGCTCCATCAGTGCATATGCCAGATAGTAAACTCTGTTTAAGCCCAAATCTCTCGAAGACTGTGTTGACTGATTCAAATATATCTGCACCTGTAGTTGTTCCTTTTAATGGCTGAAGAGCCAATAATTCTGTGATGTTGAAATCCGCATCAACTCCTCAAATAAATATGGCTAGTTGTGCTGTATCAGAGGCATCGGTGCTGTCATCCAAAGCAACTGAAAATGCTTCCAATCTAGCAAGCTTCTCCTTTAAACTGTTTTGGATATCATCTGACATCATTTCTATCCGTCGGACAACAGTACGTCTCGACAAGCAAATATTCTCAAAATCTTTTTTCTTTTCGGGACATATTATACTTGCAACATCCAGCAGACATTCTTTGATAAATTCTCCTTCACCAAATGACTTAGAATGCTTAGCAATTTTTTCGCTTACCACAAAGCTGGCTTTGACAGTGCTGTTGTGCTGTGTTCTTAGCTTGTTGAACATTTGCTGCCTGTTATCCAAGCTCTTCTTCAATTTCTGTATTTCATCTTTTCGTAGTTGTCCGTCTTTTTTTTTGGTGATCCGGATGTCTCAAAGTAAAGTGTCTCTTCAAATTGTATTCTTTATTGATGGATACGGATTCGTTGCACAGCAGACATACAGGCATACCTTTATTCAGAATAAAATAATAATCCTCCGTCCAGTTTTCTTGAAACTGACGATTCTCTGCATCTACTTTTCTTTTCTCTGCATCTACTTTTCTTTTTTTTGACAAAACCCCTGACATTCTTCCAAATTTATAAGCGACATTCACAACTGCCCAGCGGGAGGGTGGGAAGCAGCAAGGGCTGGTTGTGACATCAGTTAGCCCTGCATCCGGGCCACGCTCCTGCTGCTTGTCATGCAGACAAAGCATGTTTTGCACAAGTCAGTAGAACACACCATGTTTTCTCCCACTACTAATTAACTTCACAGCAATCGAGCAGGGCTGGATCAAATGAGGTAAAGAGCCGGATCCAGCCCGCGGGCCAGGGGTTGCCCATATGTGACGTAGCGCATCGACTATGATTGTGTTCGCTGCCTCACTGAAGGGGGGGGGGTCTGTGCCTCAATGACAATTTTTGGTCCTAAAATGCAACAGAATGATAATACACATAACTATCACATGACTACAAAGTAACTGTTACCAGATAAAACAGTTAAAGTAGGCAGTCAGTAATTTTTTTGCTTTTTTTTAAGTTCTATTTGTTGTTTTTATAGGCAATCAGTAATACACACTGGAAAAAAAATAACACAACATATGTGAGATACTAACAACAGGCAGAATGCAAAACAAGGAGATTAGCAAGAGCAACATATCCTTGTATGTTCCATAGTAGTAACTCAACTGTGCCACCCCCAAAAGAACAGTCCATTCTAGTCTGTGACATAACAGTAAATTTTCTTTGCTCCCTCCACTGACTAAACAGACACATGAATCATATTGCTAATATTTTCATGTATTGTCTTCATTTGTACCTCTCAAATGGCTTGACAAACATGCCTATGCCATAGGTACACTTCTAACAAATGCATACAGATAGTTTAAAAGGTTTTCCTTCACATTATTCATTAATATATTCCAGCATATGCATTATGTAGGTAAGAAAATGACAGCATACCTGCTGGAGTTCAATACTCCTCTGTAAAGATAGCTTGGAAAATATTCTGCTTTGCTGAACATTTAGCATGTATCCTCACCATCAGTTTCACTACCTACACATTTGTCTTTTCATAATGGAGTGGATTATTAATGGACTGCATCTGTCTAGACTGTGTTTTAGAGATGCTAATTACAGCAGAAGAAACTGAATTGCATTCTAATCGACCAATCTGATGGAGCTTTTCAAGAATTTATAAAGCAACCATTTAGACTCCGTGCTGGTTTTTCCTGTGAATTTCAAAAGTAGTGGAGTACAGACACAAAAAGAATACACCGACAGAATGTTAGGAGCTGGTGCTACTTAACTCCATTTGTATGTGCTGCAGGCTGCAGACAATGCTGCTGCTGCTGACAATAGGCCTAGGCCGAGACAGAAAAGAGTTTTTAGGCCACATTTAACTTGTCACAACATACATGACATGGACACTGCGGAGTGCTACAGGGTGGGAAGGGACACAATACAGGAACCCTGAGACCTCTGCTGGCCTCAACTCAGAGCCACAGCCTTTATCTTCCCATGTATTGGCTGTGCACTGCTTGCATCATAGTCAGCCCTGAACTAACACTGTGTCAGCTGCTGCATTTACAAAGTACGTCCCGAACATGAACTGAATTGTATAATAATATTATGACATAGCCTTGTATTTCATCACTCGGTACAGTAAGAAACTACAAGGTGGGAGATTTACACAGAAATTAATGTCACATGTGACAGCAGAGAGTGATTTGACTTGTATAAGTCCATTAGCAAGTAGTAGGCCTCAAGCCTCAAAGATTCACATATTGATACCTTCTGAAAGTACTGATGATCACTGCATGCCGTCAGTTTAGCACCATACATTTGTAATGGGAAATCATAACAGACAGAAGTTCGAAAGTAATGAGACACATTGCAGTTTCCAGCTTCACCACCCTAACAACATCAAATGGGCAGGATGCAAAACAAGGAGAATAACAAGAGCAACATAGTCTTGTTTGTGACATAACAGTAGCTCAGCCTGGGTCCACTCCCTCATGAAAGAACATTATACCCTTGCATGTTCCATGGCAGGAACCCACCTTTGCTCTCTACCCCAAAACAGCAGTAGTTGCTTGTTTGTTGCATCCAACCGTCCATTAATTTCATGGCAACTGTATATCATATTGTTCCCAGTAAATATCCTCACACATTTTAAGGTAAATAATATAGACTGGCTTGCTCACTGCATGTCTCTGAGTTTTGGTCAGATAATTGATGAATAATGAAGAAACACAGAAAGGCAGGACACAGCTGTATATTCCACCAGGAATACTCATAGCAGGTTGTGTCATCAGTAAGTGCACTACATCCAAATATATTACATAGAATATGTTTACAAATAACAGGCCATGTCTTGATATCAGTTTACATTCAGTTGCACTTGGTTGTCTGAGGAATTATATCATGTATTTGGTGCAAAGGTGTTTGTGGGTTATAGATGGACAAGTCCCCCATCCTGTTTTGTTACTGTGCATTGCAGTGAGAGTTGGGATTCAGACCTATGTAGTTATATCTCATGTGTACTAACAGTTTCTACTGTGTATGTCATAGATTGATTTTCCACATTTCAACTAATTCTCCATGTTTTATACTTTTTTCTTTCTTGTTTTGGGGGGGCCACTGTTTGAGCGATGCTCTGTTTTGCACAAACAGCTTTCACTGTGCACATTTTGTCTGTGTGTAGAGCAGCAGTGCACAAACCAGATGAATGGGCCACCCAGGTAGCAGACAGGACGCTGACAGACAGAAACATACTCCAAATACATTCAGTTATTACTATTGGCCATCATACAAACACATTTCCCAGCAGTGCGCATTCTCACGCAACATGTTTGCTCGATGGTGAGTGATGCACAACACTTTGAAATGTTACAAATCCAGAAAGTCTGCACTCCCAGTAAGCATAATACCTGCCATTGTTGGGAAAATGTCATTCTACATTGGTCTTGATCTGTGATAGGCATGGCTGGCATTCCTAGAGAGTTTTTGGGACTCCATGCTCAAAGATTGTGTGTCCAGGAGTCCAAAGTGTTTGATGGACTCAAGTCAATGAACATGGGCCCAGGCTGTTGCAGAGGGACTACCATAGCTTGAATTACAAGGCAGAGGCATGGAATAGTCTGGTCCAGGCTCTGACCAGTGCTACCGGAATCCACCACAGTCATGAACAATGTAGAAATCACTATAGAGACCTCAAAATGAGGAAGAGGGATACCTTCGACCATTGGATTGAGGAATGTAGGATGAGGGGCAGCCCACAGATGTGTAAGCATCACTTAGAGAGACTACTTGTCAGAGTTAAAAGCTGGGTATTGTCAGGATTGGTATGCTTAATGGTATTCTGTTGTTGTCTGTTTTTTTTCCACAGCCATCACAGACAGGGAACTGAATCTGTGAACCCATGCCTTTAAATTGGCAAGGATGCGAGATGCATGTGGTATGTACGCATCCAAACAGCATTAAAAGTTACAAAGCATTTACTGGTTAATTATACAGTTGTTTCAAATTGTTGTTTCAAATTGAGCATTCATTTCTTAACTGTAATAGGGAAGTGTGCATGCATTACTCTGGATGGCAAAACAACAGTTCATTATTACAAAGTAGTCTTAGGTTGTGCCTTTAAAAATCCACACTTTCCAAATATACAGTACTGTTAATGTTTCATTGATATTGCAATGTAACGTTAGAGCTGTAAAGCAGTGTCACCACTGGCTTCCTGTAAACTGTAATCAGTATATTTGGACTACACATATGTGCAATGTATGCACACATCAAGGATTGTTTACTGCAATCTGTAGTATATTCGGCATCTGTTAGGAGCTGGATAGTCTTAGCAGTAAACAAAGGTATTTGTTAGGAGTCAATACTGTTAAAAGAAAAGGTAATAGACACACACACCATACTAAATAATTTCTGCAAACCTGCAAATATAACAATAATGACCACTAAAGTCTGACTGCATATATTATTGGTTGAATACTTAATGAAAGAATAAACAGCTCAAGATATACTTAAGAGATTTAGAAAGTTAAAATATCTGATAAAGAAAGCACTCTCATCCTTTTCAGTAACAGTTTTTAGCAAGCATCCCTACTGATTCCTGAACAAAATCCGAGTCATGTATAGTAGCATTGAAATATACAAAGAACAACAACAGACGATACCATCCACATAGAGCATACAATTGTGTTTTTTACTAAAATATTTTTTTACTAAAATATTTTTTAAAGCCAGTAACACCTCATGGAAAGGATTAAAACATGGAAGTATGAAATTGCAATCTACCTTTATTCCATCTGTAGGCCATTAACATTTCTGCACTTACTAATACTATTAGAGATAATAGATGCTTTCAGAAAGAACTCGCATGCTGCATAAATATGGTTACACTATATAATACATGAGTAGCACAATGTGTAACTTGGTGTATAGTGAAGAAATGAGTTACTCTGGTATAATGATGACCCATGAGACTGATTCAGTGACAGTACCCCTGTTATTCAGTGAGTCAGCTACAGCTGTATAATGCTGATGCATAAGAGGTGTTTAGTGGCATGAGGCTTGTATAAAGTGTTCTGCTCTATATAGCACAGTACTCCAGAGATTATGTATGCAGATGAATGTAAATGATATTTACGAGGGGCAGCGTATATTATACAGATGCGACATGACTTGTATGCATAAAATCACACATAAAATATGTTAAATAGTCATGAAAAAAATAGATATAAAGTCAAAAAGTACTTCCAGAAAAGATAAGGTCAGCTGCTGGTCCATGTTATTTGCACAGCAGTAATGCTGCTATGTCCTGGCAAAAGAGAAAGTCTTGAACACATTACTCTGTACGCATGAAGTGCTAGGATAGTCTGCACAACAAAATATTTCACTGTAAACAGCTTGCATCTGAGTCCCTCTAATGTATCAGTATTAAACCAGGGTAGTTTAGTTACACAAATCGTACTGGATCATGTTCTATCTCTGAAACCTTCTAGTATGTCAGCATTAGAGTAGTACAAATCAGATACCCACAGTGAACGATGTCCTGTCAGTGAGTCCCTATGATACCCAGTTACACACTGTGTAGCCATACCTCTCAACCTCTTAGTGAAAGAAATCTGGTTAAAGCCAGACAAAATGTGGGACACAAGCCTAAAAATAGGGACAAATTTTAAATATTGCTCTTATAAACTTAGAAAGTTGATAGAGTAATAGTGTTTGTGATAGCATGCATTTTCTGAAGGATATGAAATTTGAAACTGAAATGTAAATCATTATTTAGTGACTTCAGTCTTCAGATCATCCCAGTGATTTTCCAGAAAACTGTAAATTTTATGAGGACCAGACCAAAAATATGAGGCAAAAATATGGACAGTTGGCAGGTATGTATGTAACATATTCTGTCTCTGAAACCTAGTATGTCAACATTAAAGCTGTACAAATCAGATACCCACAGTGAATGATGCCCTGTCAGTGAGTCTCTCTGATATCCATTTACACACTGTGTAACATATTCTGTCTCTGAAACCTTATAGGTTCATAGGTAAGTACTAGGCTATCTGCCCGAGGGCATATGTAAGCCTAGCTAGAATGTGTTGGTGTTCGCCGCCCCCTTAGATTAGTTCCCTGTACCTCTGTCCAGCAGAGCCATTAGTTCCCTGTGCCTCTGTCCAGCCACTGCAGTGATACCCGGGGTAAATTTTCTGTTTCCCATCCACTCGTCAAGGTTTCTCTTGAAGGGTGTTAGTGAGGGACTCTGCCTAATGTAGATTAGAATCCTGTTCCAAAGCATGGGGAGTCTCTGGGACAGGAAGCTATCCCTCCAGCAAGTCCTATTTATCATTATGGTGAAGTTTGGATCCCTAGAGCATGTGGCTCTCTGAGATTTGTTTTTTTTTTTTGGGTGGAGCATGTCCATCAATTCTGGGTTGGACATGGCCTTGTATGTCAGGCAGAGATCATCTCTGAGTAGACGGTATGCAACCGAGTACAGCTGGAGTTTCTTCAGTCAGGCTGCGTAGGGCATCTGTTTGAGGCCAGTAATCCTCTTGGTGAGATACTTCTGTGGTCTTTCCAGCTGTTGCAAGTGTCTTGTAAGGTACATCCCAAATGGGGCATTGTACTCTATGATGGGTCTGATAAGTGATGAGTAGACGGGCACAATGACCTCTTTTGTTTTAGATGCGAACCCTTTTGTGATTAGGTGGGCCACATAGAAGGTTTTCTAACCACCTTGGCAATATGATTATCAAAGGAGAGATTATCTATTACTAGATTACTATCTACTTGGGTCCCCAAATCCCTTATTTCATTTTCTGTATTTAGGGGACTGCCACATATGTGGTAGTTCAAGGGTACTTTGTTTTTTCCAAAGGGGATGACTATGCACGTTTTGGCATTTAGCTTGAGGCCATGATTTTGACACCAGGTATCCGTCTCAGTGAGACCCTTCTGGAGGATGTCTGTATCAGCTGGAAAGTCAATTATGGCCCCTGGTTTGCAGTCGTCTGCAAACTTGGTCAGCCATAGTCATCCTGTGCCTGCCTGTACCTCTAAGAAGTATATACCGAACAGGAGGGGTCCCAGGACTGAGCCCTGGGGGACGCCACTTGTAACCGTTTTAGAGTCGGACCTAGAGTCCTTCTAGTATGTCAGCATCAAAGCAGTACAAATCAGATACTCACAGTGATCAATGTCCTGTTAGTGAGTCTCTCTGATACCCAGTTACACACTGTGTAACATATTCTGTCTCTGAACCCTTCTAATGTATTAATAACCTGTCTTTCAGACCTTCTTACGCATCAGAATTATAGTGGTGTTAAGCCATTTACACAGTAAGTATGAGTCTTACAATGTCTGTAATCTCTTTATGAATCCCACTGCATGTATTTCACACATTCTGTAAGCCTAAGTGATTTCTAAATTGCACCAGTTATCTACATAACGAATTAGACTTCCACATTCCATTGGCATTAGTACTTGAGCCCTCAGTCATGAGCTGTTATAAAACTGAACAATCTGCCTTGAGGAGAGGCATTTTCTTGTAATATCATGAAGACAAAGGGCCATAGTAATTGAGATCCATTTCAGATCAGATGTATTGCTTTCATTTACAAACGTCTGCCTCAACCTGTAATAGAAAAAGAAAAATAACATTATTAAAATTAAAAATTGATTGAATCGAACTGCTATACTTTGTAGGTGTTCTCTTGAACAAATTGCTATCTGTCACATATCCTACCAGATTTATTACCTTTAATTTAAAAATCAGAATAATCCTTTAACAAATTAAGGCATGAAATTGAATAATACACATACAGTACTTAGAAAGGCTTACAATTAATGGAAGATATTATAAAGAAATATGCTTTAATATTAGATTTCAAATCAAATTTCACTGTTTAAAAACCTTCTATTCCTCTGATATCCTCATGCCATTAGTGAGATTATAAATTTGAATTGCTGAGCTTAGATTTCAGGTGCTGAAGCATTGACATTACTTCCTGCATGAAAGAAAAAAGTGTGCTCAGCAGTGGTAGCTCATTAGGATTTCATGTTATCTTGAGAAAATGAGTTACATTCTTTAAAGTTTCAACATTACATTTTTTCCAAAAAGCCCATGCAAAATAAATAGGTCTGTAATGAAATATCACATCTCTTTTAGCTGAGATGCAAATCAACATAATGTTAACAGGAAAACAGGAAAATTCTACATAAACAATCACTAAGACCATAAGATATATAGCCATATACACCTTTGTGCACATACAATCTAAAGAATCTACCACCCTTTATGAATACTTATGCTCACCTCCTTAATCAGGAGAGCCATACAAGATGATCATGGTATAAATTTCTGTCTATCAATCCAATCAACAAAACCAGCGTTAAAGGCTAAATTACAAAAGCTTATACATTCAATGCATCACACAACACTATATTGCAAAACAAGCAAACGTTCTGTTCTATAGGAGTATTATGCCTCCCTGATCCTCTGATCCCTCTTCTTTTGTAATATCCCATATGTGCAGTTATGAGAATATTATGAATTCCTGCAAGATTTTACCATCATTTATGCAATATAAGGCACTGCTATCTCCTTAAGGAAAATTACATGTAAAGGATAGCTGTTTGTATTTTCATCCGTCTGGGGACGTAATCTATTTTCACTCACAGTTGTGGCAGTACTATAAACTACTGCCACAACTGGGCATAAACCCCTACATAACTCATTGGATTTGCAGCTGTCTCACACACACAAGACTCAGAAAGTCAGGACTGGCAGTACCACCTTCACTAGGAGACCAGTCACCAGCAGGGTTCCATTCTCGAACTTCTCCTATTTGGCATCTACCTCTTGGAGGTACAGACTAATGTCAAGGGTCTTTAGCTGACCATGTTCACAGATGATGGCAAATTGAATGTTTTCATAGATTTTCCTAGTGATACAAGCATCTTACAAAAGAGTCTAACAAAGACAAATGACCATTGCCAAAGTCATGGGCTAAAACTCAATGCCAAGAAATGCATTATAGTGCCTTTTCAGAAAACTGTCACCCAGGCTAATTACTCCATTGATAAGACACCCCTAAGAGTTAACCCAGCAGTCAAGGATATGGGACTATAAGTAGGCAGTAATCTGGCCTTTGACCAACATGTCCACCGGACAAACCATGTAAAAAAACACAAACTAAAACCAGAGATAACCCCCGAATCCAGGAGCCAGCAGGGCAAGGCTATCCACAGTAGTATAGTCAAAGGCACAGTCCAATGTTCGATCACTAAAAAAGTTGCCGAGACCGGTTAATCACCAGAAACACTTTATTCAGAAATAACCACAGTAACTCAAAGCACAAGTATTAATCATACACAGTGTCAGACAATTATGAATACACCATTCTTTTCTATGAGAATATAATCAGTATTTGTCTTTTTAAATATAATTTTATATGTATTGCATAAGCTATAATAAGGACTTACTGCAATTAGAGATTATTTTTGTACAAGCAGACATTGACAACAACATTTCAAGAACTATTAACATAAAAACTGTAAGTCTATGAAAATATTTGAATTGAAAGTGATACTTCTTATCTTGAAAAAGAGTAAGTTATGTCAATGGAAGTGAGAAAAAATTTCTAGAAACAAAGTGAAACTCATGGGCAAAGACTACACATGAAGATACTTTGGACTGTGAAACTGCTTTACAGAAATAAACTGATGAGATCAGAGTTTTCAATGCATGTCAGACCATTAGGAAGTACCTCGATAAATGTATTTTAGCATAGCTTATAAGAAAGTAAAATCAGGCCATCTATAGGTTGCATATTATTTACAGTATAAATTATTTTAATTCGCTGCTTATAATTTGGAGTTTATACTACCATCTTCATGCCTGCATTATAACAGCTGTTTAACAGTTTATTTATGCCAAGAATTATGAAATTGAATAAAATCATGATTCTATTTTGTCAAAGTGTATAAACTCGGTGCTCATCCAGGATGAAGATGAAGAATGTTCATATTGTAGTAATAAAAAAAGAGAAAGAAAAAGTCACATAGATGATTTCTGTGGTATTTTTTGAATGAGGTGTTTTTGGTGATTAACCGGTCTTGACAACATTTTTAGTGATCGAACATTGGACTGTGCCTTTGACTATACTACTGTGGGTAGCCTTGCCCTGCTGGCTCCTGGATTGGGGGCTTATCTCTGGCTTTGACCAACATGTTTTAATAGAATAAAGCTTTCGGGTTAACCACCCTTCATCAATACACAGAATTAATGAATCTCATCAACATTTAAATAGGGACACCAATAAAATCATATGATTCAGTCAGCCTATCCTAACATTATTAACTAACAATTAAATATTTAAATTACTTCATTCAAAATAGCTTTCAACATTTTAAAAAATTAAAAAAAAAAACATTTAAACATTAAAATATTTAAAACTTATTAAATCTTTTGGTGTTTAAAGTGTTTTTTGTTGGAGTTATTTTGCACAGTCTCACCAGGAGTTTGACCAACATGTGGCAGAGGTAGTAAGAAAATGATTCTTTGTCGCCCAGCTTATAAGTAAAGACATGGCATCCTGACCCAAGGAAGTCATAGTGCCACTTTATTTGGCCCTTATCAGACACATCATTGAGTATAATGATCCCTTCAGCATGCACCTAACAAGACATATTCAACAGTTGGAATGTCCACAAAGGTTCCTTACCAGGAAAATTCAGGGTAGAAGCACATTGTTCTATACAGATTGCCTACAAACCCTATCTGTATACTCAGTGTCCTAAAAGTTATTGGGCAGAGATCTATGCCTGGCAAACAAGGCATTTATGGATCCAGCTTTGATGGACCTTTTGCACTTCTGCAGAGTGAGCAGAATCAGAGCCCCTAGATCCAAGGATTTAAATTTTGCTTGTGACCTAAATGTGACATGCTGGTGGGATAGATATTTCTTTCAGAGGATTCCTATGCACTGGAAAGGCTTGCCATCCATGTGAAGCAGAGTTCATCCCTAATCTTATTTAACATAACCTTAACCAATGGATTGGAAATCCAAAAATCATACAGAGTCTGGCCCCCATGTCTCTGATAGACAAAATGTACCCCCCATACATAATCTTTATAAACTTCCTGAATAACATACCTCCTCCTAATAAATTCACATGATATGTAGGGACACAATTTGGTTAGGTTAGTCAGCTTGGCTTATAAAGGACATAGTATTTGGGATCTATAACACTTAATCAAAACTACTAATGATTGAATTCCTCCTCATCGAACCATTTTTATCTAAACCACAAACAATCAAACAGACTTTTAAATGACATTTTTCCTAGGGCAAAGCAACAGTTGGCCACCATCTGGAATTTGCTCTTTTTCCCACTACAGTGCAATCTTGGAGTTGGTATATTTAGTTAGAGGGGTTAGCCCCCCACCTGGGTAGGTTTTAAAGTTTGTGATTTTTTTTGATGGTCACTAGGCTGGCCTACCCTTGTTTTACTGTGGGAAAATTTTTGTTTAAAAGTCCGTTTGATGGTTTGTGGTTTCGAAAAAAAGGGTTCGATGAATAGGGATTCAACAGTTGGTGGTTTTGATTAAATGGTATAGATCCAGTGTTTGTTAGCCTAGTATATACCTATGTTAAGAGATAGAATTATGGGAGCAGTGAATTTTGATGAATGACATTTTGGGTGACAATGGTTTAGTTGACAAAAATTGGATGATTAAGCAGTATGTTGCCATGTGTGAGAGATCACACAAGTACCATGGTTGGAGAATATGCCCTTTCCCTAATATTGTGTGACCTTGGAGTAAGTATGTATAAATAGCATGGACTGTGGGGTTGTGGTCAGAGGGCCTTGCCCTATGCAGAAAGAAAATGTTTTTATTTAGTTTTTTTAAGTTTTATTCTTTGCATGCATCAAGGTTGTTGCTTAATGCATACATAGTAATGTCTCTCTCACACTCACACGCACACATGCACACACACACACACACACACACACACACACACACACACACACACACACACACACACACGCACACACACTCACACACACACACACACACACACACACACACACAAACATACATTTACATATACACAAACGCTCACACACATACATGATATATATCTATATATATATATATATATATATATATATATATATATATATATATATATATATTATAGATATATATATATATATATATATATATATATATATATATATATATATATATATAGATCCACTTTGTAATCCTGAAATACTGAAATCGTGAATTTCAGTATTGCGGAAATTCAGTATTGCGGACTTACAAAGCTGAAAACACTAAATACTGAAACCCCATAACTGCGAAATTTAAAATCCTGAACATACAATACACATACAGCACACACATACACATATACACATATGCACAACTTCCCCCACAATCAAACAGATAATCTTTCAATACAGATAAGCAGGGGGGCAAGCCCCCCTGCTTCCCCCATGTGGGGGGATGTGCTCCACAACCCCCTACTTAAATATATTAACTCTGAGATCGCACAAACAGACACACAAAGGAAACTCACACCCACACATTTCACAGTTCCTCACACATGCAGATCACAGTCACAACACACACTAACACACACTAAAACCCCTAACGAACACACATACACATACATACTTACCTAAACTTCCATCCATCCATTCACACACCTCAACACTAGAAGAATGAAATTCAACATCTCCGAGCTTCAGGATTTAGAATTTTATGTTTCTGTGTTTTTGTGATTCATTGATTTGGGTATGTAATTTCGAAATGCTGAAATTCGGGATTTCAGTATTTCGAAATTACAAAGTGGTCCCATCCAATTATCTAGGTTGCATTTGAATAGGGTCATATGTCTTATGTTTTGGAGTAATGTCATCGTATGATAGAACTTTGTTTCTTTGCCTTCTCCTTCTCTATTATAAGGCTCAGAGAATAATTGGTGGTATACAGTGCATGATATATATATATATATATATATATATATATATATATATATATATATATATACATATATATATATATATCTTACCTCTGAGATTACACAAACATGATGGAAAATGAAAACCTGATCAACTTTTTCTTCTTTTTCTTTCGGCTGCTCCCATTAGGGGTCACCACAGTGGGTCATCTGTTTCCATTTCTTCCTGACCTCTGCATTTTGCTCTGTCACACCAACCACCTGCAATGTGCTTCTCACCACATCCATAAACTTTATCTTAGGCCTTCCTCTTTTCCTCTTATTTGGCAGCTCCATTCCTCTCCCAGCATCCTTCCTCAGTACATGTCCAAACCAACACAATCTCTCCTCTCTGGCTTTGTCTCCAAACCGTCCAACCTCAGCTGACTCTCTAATATACTCATTTCTAATCCTGTCCATCCTCATCACACTCAGTGCAAATCTTAACATCTTTAACTCTGCCACTTCCATCTCTGACCACTGTCTTTTCATCAGAGCCACTGTCAATGCTATAACATAGCTGGTCTCACTACCATCTGGTAGGCCTTCCCTTTCACTCTTACTGGTGCCTGTCTGTCACAAATCACTCCTGTCACTCTTCTTCACCCACTCCACCCTGTCTGCACTCTCTTCTTCACCTCTCTTCCACAATCACCATTACTACCATTACCTGAACTGTTGATCCCAAGTATTTAAACTCATCCACCTTCGCCAACTCTATTCCCTGCATCCTCATCATTCCTCTGTCCTCCCTCTCATTCACACATGTATAGTCTTAGTCCTTCATTCTTCTCCTTTCTAGAGCATATCTCCACCTCTCCATGGTCTCCTCAACCTGTTCCCTACTCTCACTACTAATCACAATGTCATCCACAAACATCATAGTCTATGGAGACTCCTGTCTGATCTTGTCTGTCACCCTGTCCATCACCATTGTAAATAAGAAAGGGCTCAGAGATGATCCTTGACGTAATCACACCTTCACCGTGAACTCATCTGTCACTCCTACTGCAGACCTCACCACTGTCCTACTGCACTTGTACATATCCTGTACCACTCTTACATATTTCGACACTCCCGACTTCCTCATACAATACCACAACTCCTCTCTAGGCACCCTGTCATAGGCTTTCTCTAAGTCCACTAAGACACAATGTAACTCCTTCTGACCTTCTCTACACTTCTCTCTCAACACCCTCAGAGCAAACATCACATCTGTAGTACACTTTCCTGGCATGAAACCATACTGCTGCTCACTAATCTTCACCTATCTTCTTAATCTAGCTTCCACTACTCTTTCCCATAACTTCATGCTGTGGCTGATCAGTTTTATCCGCTGTAGTTAATACAGCTCTGCAAATCACCCTTATTCTTAAAAATCTGTACCAATACACTTCTTCTGCACTCCTCAGACATCCTCTCACTTTCCAAAATTTCTTTAAACAAGCTGGTTAAAAACCCCACTGCCATCTCTTCTAAACACCTTGCTTCCACAAGTATATCATCTGGACCAATAGCCTTCTCATTCTCCATCCTCTTCATAGCTGCCCTTGCTTCCTTCTTGCTAATCCATTACACTTCCTGATTCACTATCCCCACATCATCCAACCTTCTCTTTTTCTCATTCTGTTCATTCGTCAGCCCCTCAAATTACTCTTTCCATCCAATCAACACACTCTCCTTACTTGTCAGTATGTTTCCTTCATTATCATTTATTACTCTAACCTGTTGCACATCTTTCCCAACTTGGTCCCTCTGTCTTGCCATTCGGTACAGGTACTTTTCTCCCTCCTTAGTGTCCAACTTTTCATACAACTCACCATATGCCTTATCCTTAACCTTCACCACCTCTTTCTTCACCATATGCCTCATCTCCTTGTACTCCTGTCTACTTTCTTCAATTCTCTGACAATCCCACTTCTTCAGCAGCCTATTCCTCAGTATACCCTCCTGTATTTCCTTATTCCACCACCAGGTCTCCTTGTCCTCCTTCCTCTGTCCAGATGTCACACCAATCACCTTTCTAGCTGTCTCCTTTACCACCTCTGCTGTGGCTGCCCAACTATCTGGTAACTTTTTCCTGCCACCCAGTGTCTGTCTTAACTCTTCCCTAAAGTCCACTTTTTTCAGCTTCCACCATTTAAGCCTTGGCACTGCCCTCACTGTCCTCCTCTTCTTCTTGATCACCAACATCATCCTACAGACCACAATCCTAAACTGCCTAACTACACTTTCCTCTGTCACCACTTTAAAACATTTAGTTTAAAAAATACCTTTTTCATGTTACATGAGTCAGCAAGGATAGCAGCATAGAACCTATGGCAAAGTATTCACACATATACATATATGACATTTTATTTAGCAGTGTTACAGCAGGAAAATGCCTTCATATTTTACCTTTGTATTTGGTATTTCAAACAAGTATAAGAAATAGGTAGACTAATGAAACAAATAATAAGGATATAGCTGTACCATAAATTTAGACAGAGAACATGAAGACAATCCCCGGGATTCATGAACCTTGCGCCAGGCGCCAGCATAGCGTCGGCGTTATAATGCCAAATATGGCTGCTGAGCGATTCAGGTATGAATCAATTCCACATGCACTACTGGCGTGCGCCGGACCTGCTCCGCCCCGGCGTAGGTATGCAAAACACACTGTGTGCGGTATTGCACCATGCAAATGAAGGGAAATAGCAATCCACGAAGTGGCGCAGGCGTAGCGTAAGGGCACGGCAATGTAAACCAAAAAAAAACGGTTTACATTTACCCAAACATGACCGAGGAGTAACGGAAGGCTGTCAAAGTCAGGTATCATACAGGTGCAATATGCCAATGGGGAAAGGCACCGAGAATGTCCAAAGAAAATATGCACAAAATGTAAAAAATGACATAAATGGCATGTATGTAGAAATCACAGCAGAACCCCCGGATATGTGCACAGAAGTTGCAAAGCAATGAAATAATATGACAATGTCCTAAAAGAGCAGTATAACACACATCAGCTGCACAGCCACCACACACCATAGTATGTATGTAAAGCCTCAACCCCAGCGCAATGGTTGTCAAGGAGTGGCGGCAGTGTTCGGCGCCGTAACCATGTATTAACAGTCAATGCCATGCAAATGAGGCAGATAATAGTGAATCGCAAAAACGGCGCCGGTGTAAGGATGGAGCAAACGGCGTTGCGATAGTACACCGAGGAGTGGCCACACGGGATACATGTCAATCTCAGAGGGGTGTGCCACTGTAGGAGGAAGCACATTGGAGGCCAGCAAACATGGGCTGTACAATGCACATCACAGCAGCAGGACGGCGTGTGAGGAAATAGATCGCTGAGAGTACATAATCTGCGCACAGATGCATGTGCACGAGGATGACTCTGAACCCCAAGCCAGTCATGTGGCGGCCTCCCGTCAACAAACACGGATATAGGAAGGTAATGCGGAGAATATGAGGAAATGCGGAAGCAGTGTAATTGGAGCCGCAATGAGCAATCAACACCAATGAATGCAGGAAGGGCAAACAGCGGCAGCTGATAACTCTGCATGCAGACCCCTGCAAAACGGGAAAGGGGAGGCATAGGAATGCAAAGATAGTAGGGGATGTAGTTGAAATGCAAAGAGCAAAGAACCAAAATAGCACAGGCAAGTACAGAGGTAGGATAACGGCGGTGGCAGACAAAGTGCAACAGATGCCATGTGCCTGCAGGATGCACTGCAGGCAATAGTAGGTGCAACGTGCAGAAACAGTAAGGTAAGATGCAAAGCCAAACCAATGCAGGCAAGGGCAATGTAACAGCAAAGGCAACAGCGTTGCAGTTGCAACGGTAAACCACGGAAGATAATCCACAGATACGTTCGCACAGACACACCCAATGACATCACCGGGTGTACAGCACAACAGTATAAAGTGTGAATGCACATAACACACAGCGCGATTTCCCAAACGCTGCACCGTAGGGTGTAAACAGACGGGGAACTTTTAATATGTATATGTTGGGTGCTGCCGTGGCCGTGATGCATCGGTATGTGTCAGAGACAGACGGAGTTGCGGAGGACGGTGCCGACAACTACCGTAGGCCTCACAGGAGAAGGAGAGTGTTCAGACCAAGGGTGACCTACCAGGGGCTGCAAGACCTGGAGATAGTAGAGCGCTACAGGGTGGACAGGGACACGTTACAGCAAATAGTGGAGCTGTGCCGGCCACGCCTGAGAACAAGAGACAACAGAGGGGAGCCCATCCCAGTGGACACAAAGGTATGTGTGAGCTTGCGAATACTGGCTACAGGTACCTTTCAAAGGCCAACCGGGGATATAATGGGCATCTCACAGGCATCAGCATCCAGGGTACTACACCAGTTCCTGGATGCCATGTTACGACATGCCCATGAGTACATAAACTTCCCCAGATCTCAGGAGGAGTTGGCTAGCAATATGCACCGCTTCCACTGTGTGGCACAATACCCGGAGGTACTGGGTGCGATAGACTGTACGCACATAGAAATCAAGTCACCACCCGGGGAGCAGGGTAGACGCTACATAAACCGCAAGGGTTACCCCTCCTTCAATTGCCAGGTGTGCAATGCAGCGCAGGGCATTATCATGGATGTGTGTGCTGGCAGCCCTGGAAGCTACCACGACTCCCATATCTGGCATGCCTCACAGCTGTATCAGGTATTCGCCAGGGGGGACGTCACACAAGGTCACCTTGTGGGTGATGCTGGCTACGCACTGGAGCCGTGGTTGATGACACCCATCAGAAATGCACACACACACATGCAAGAACGCCATAATGAGGCACACGCACAAACTAGAATAATCATAGAGCGTGTGTTTGGGATGTTGAAATCACGGTTCCGGTGCTTGGATACATCCGGTGGAGCCTTGCAGTACTCTCCAGGCACATGTGCCCACATATTCATAGTATGTTGTATGCTACACAATATGATTCTGCGGAAACAGCTGCTGCAGGGACATAATGCTGGAGGGCCACCAAGCCCGCCACAACTGCCAAGGCAAGCACAGGCACAGGGCGTTCAGCGCCATGAACACACTGTGCCAGCCCCAGTAGGTAGACGCAGGCGCCCAATATGCCTACGCCCTGGCAAAGAGGGAACGCATAGCACATACTTTGACAGTGTAGGCCCCATGGACTGACACCTCCTTACCTGCACACACAGTAAACTGGACGCCACACAAACATGTCCGCCCGTAATGTGTACCGTATGTGCGGACCTATGTGTGAGTCCAACAAAGGCACCACCCAAACACTGCGCACCCAATAGCCAGCAGAGCATGGAACGCCAACACCTTGACCGCACGCCGGCTCCACAGCAGACGGCGTAGCAGTATGCTGCCACTTTCGCCGCAAGTCGACTACATATGTACTTATGTGCATACACAGATATGGAAATAGATATCAGTACACACGTACAAACATATGGACACATACACAGATATAAAGTACAACAGGTTAATATGGAACCTAGGGATGTAAGTCGACAGATAAGTAAGACGTGATATCTCCACATAGTAAACAGAGTGAACAACAACCCGATCATCCGGGAGGGTGGCCATAGCAGGGAACGCCAGCCATGGAAATGTCAACCTGCATCAATGTATATCCACGGGTCGGGATGATCGCCAGGCCACGGTACAGTAATGTGATATGTGCGTGTCATATCCATAGGATATGACTGCGGAGGTACACACGGCCGCCGGCGATGCGGCCAACGTAGGTATTGTGTTCAACCATCGGTGCGAAAGCGGCAATCATACCTGTCAAGTGTATGTCATTATGAGGAACGTACCTCATCTGGGGTCAAAATTAGTTCATGTTCCGCGAAGTTCCTCAAAGTTCAACATTGAAATAGTCTGTCACACACTCATTGTTAGGAATATATATAAATGAAACCTGGTAAATAGAAAGTAATCATATGAATTCATCAAAGGTTCTTCCTTGTAAGTAAATCAGCATATTTCAACCATCCTATGACCCTCTTAGCTGAAGTTGTTAGTAAGCCATTAGTATGTGTTCCACATTTTGCCCATTTGTTACACATTATGAAGGTGTGTGTTCCTCATCTTGGAAATGGGAGGTTGAGAGCTACGGCGGGAATATGTGTATGTGTGAGGTGAGTTTGTCGTGTCTTCCGCTGCGTGTGTGTAATGTGTGTGCCACTGTAAATTGTGTATGTAGGTGACATGTCACAGGTGTAGTGGAATAGCATGCGTAGGCATACAGTTCAGGAACCATAGGCGTATGTATAGCAGTGCCCACAAAGTAGTATTGACAGCCCCTCAGTGGCTAGGCATGTGGCGACGTAAAACGATGCTAAGCGGTAATGTCCCAGAATGTACCACAGGACCATAGCCAACAGGAGACGCAAAGGACGCATGTACAAACTATGACCGCATGTATGGCGGCCATATGGTAGACTTAACAAGACATGTTGGCAACGTTACACAGCATCAGGCATGTACGGCGAAGATACGCTTGTGTCATCCCGGCACCGATCGTGGCCACGTACCGACACGTAAATACCGCAGTGTGTTCCACGACTGTTAAGTAAGCAAGCCACGAATAGGAGGCAACTGGTAGCATACAGGCCGTTCCAAGTACAGGACCACAATCACCGTAACTATCAGTGATAAAATGCCAATGGATAGTAGGCACGTACGAACATCCGCCGATATATAGCCGATGTGAAGGAGGAATACGTGCAGGAAGCACACATGCAGGCGATACGGACACCACACGACATCAACAAAACAAACACTCCCAGAACAACAGACAGGTAACCTGCAGCTCCCCAAGCAGGGATGGAGCACACACACAAGCATATCATGTATGTGTAAATGCAAGACCCACACCCCGTACCCGTCACCCACATCCGCAGATATACCCCATCGCACATATCAAAGGGATACCAGCCGAAACCGTAGCAAACACATACAGGCAGTCAATGACAGCGGCATACCAGCAACAAGCCGCGTGGGAAACACTAGCAGCAGCCGATGCTTCCCTGCATCCGTTGTGTACAGGGATATAACAGCTATGTTACACATCTAAATGCACAACGCCATCGACAGACGCCGCCAGGACACGGACACCCACATGTCGAACAAAATATCATACCCAACACACACAATCTACGGCTAACAGCACAGCGATATGTACCTGACACAACACATAGCGGATGTAGTCACACAAACATGATACAATACATACCATCCCCACGAAGGTAGTGCAAATAACCAACGGCCACACGAGGAATGAACCATGGCCTAGTTTCACGCGTAACGTACGAATGGAGGAGGATCACCGGTGATATGCGCATAAGTACACACCGAGGAACAGCTATTGGCGTG
Source organism: Protopterus annectens (assembly GCF_019279795.1). Lineage (NCBI taxonomy): Eukaryota > Metazoa > Chordata > Ceratodontiformes > Protopteridae > Protopterus > Protopterus annectens. Next base: position 399,060,994 of record NC_056726.1, on the reverse strand, counting down.
ATGAACCCACATGCCTCAGGTGACGACGAATAAAAGGAGGACTCCCTGGATATTCAAACCGTATGTTCATACCGAACACATACTGAATCCAAAACAGGCAAGCAAGCAAGCAAGCAAGCAAGCAAGCAAGCAGAAGATATTTACGCATACAGAAGCAAATGCCGGAAAGGTATGTTGAACCCACGATATGTACTGTTGTGTAACGCATGATACGTATGACATATCTGCACTGTATGTGAACGATGTGTGTAAGTAAAGATACCTGTCCATCAGGCAGACAGTGGTGAAAGGTGGTTATGTAATGCTAAGCCGCGGGGCATACCAACGTCTGTGGACAACGTGTGCACAGCAGTGGGACAACATGTACACAGCCGGGATAACCCAAGGTCCCCAATAGGGATTTCAAACACAGAACAATGACACCACCCACGCTGATGCTGTCAGTGGATATCGAACAATGAAGTGCCACAGCAGGGGATAGGACATGTATGTATAGTGTCACAGCACACATGTGCATGGGCATATACCGTCGATGCCATACGGAATGTGCGCATGACGTGCACGTATCCCTCGCAGTAGGGGTGACGATGTCAATTATGTGTAATGCAAAGCTGTCATGATGGATATGTTCAGAAATCATAGACAGTATCACAGGCATAGCATGCATGATGGAGGGATGGACTAATGTTATGTACATAAACAGGATATGTATGGCCTGCACATGTGGGACAGAGTAGTAGCAGAATAGGTACCCAAAATGGAGTGAACAGCAAGTAACCATGTGCAAACATTCCATAGCAGGTGCAATGTGTGCAACAATGATGTCCGGTAGGGCCGTGTGTAAACATATGTGCAATGTACACAGTAGTGTCAACCCCCCCCCCATGGTAGTGTCCACTGAACGGCAGAGGTGGATGTCAACTGTATGTTTATACAGTACTTCCACTGTGGTGGTAGCATGGGTCTGTGTCACCCTACCAGTAAGGGAGCTATCACATGAGTAGTGACACAGTGTGTCCCTGTAGGATGTGCACAGGACCTATGTCCCACAGCACGGTGTGTGTCCAGTCTGTGGAGGTCACACAGACGCCCAGGCTGAGCAATGTGGCATGTGTGCACACATGCAGGAGTGGCCCTCCCACACTGCCCACTGCAAACGCCATGTAGGAGTATTACATGCATCGGTAATGTGGAGAACATGGCCCATGGCAGAGTAGAGGACACCACTGTGTTAGTGGTATGCAGGTGAGCACAGATGTGTTTCGAGACTGTCATTTGCATGTGTAAACAGTCTGAGCCGGGCAGACATCACGGCATGACTATACTGAGACATGTAAAGGTGTATCCATTGTGTAAGGTACACCAAATATGTGGTATTGTAACACTGCCCGCGTGTACATGTGTGTATGGCACAGGTACAAGGGCAACCAATGTATCAGCCACACATACGGTCCAGAAATGTGTGGCCCTGCACATGTGTACCCACGCCATAGTGGAATATGGCAACCACAGCACCATGTGGGGCATGTGTGTGTACAGCAACCATGTACAATGTGATATGCATGTATAGGGACAGTATCCATGAGATACACAGTGCATGACTGTCACTATGCAAAGGTGATGTGTATGCACTATGTGTGATGTAACTGATGCAATGATATCCACATGATATATCTGCCACACTGACACCTGTATGGTTGTTAGCAATATGACTAGGATGAGCTAGAATGCTGCCAGGTATGTAAGGGG
>NC_056726.1:398994445-399035045 GCF_019279795.1 Protopterus annectens | reverse complement strand
TCTATGGACCCCGTACCGTGGGTATTTCTGTGCATGTGTGCTGCATTTCATGGACAGCTATCATCAACATTGAACACGCTTGCGGTGCATATGTGTACCTGTGGCGTGGTGACGACAATGAGATCACGTGAGTAATGCAGGAAGCTAGCAGGCATTCCATGAGTGGAATTTTTGGGTCCTACAATGGACACCGATGTGCATATGTCAAGTTAGATGTTGCTGGACTGTGTCCACTTGCCTAGTGCTTTTCACTGCTGGTGTATGTTCCCCAATCGCGGATGTGTGTTTGACTACCCATTCTAGATGGTGCTACATAACCAGGTGATTTAGTACTGTGAACAAATGTCATACATCCAAAGATGCTGGTTAGCAACTGCTTCATATGAACCTCAGACATCCCAATGGGACATATCCGTCACTGTATTTCCAATATAACACCACCGGAACATGTTGATCACCTATATATTCATTTAACCATGTTGTCTTCATAGGTGGGAATGCCATAGTTTACATATCCTACTTGACGTTGTGTGTGTGCCATTAGTATGTGTTCCACAGGTCGCACATCTGTTCCGCTGTATGGTAGCGGGTGCTCCTCATTCTGTTGCTGGCAGACTGAGTGCTGTGTACGCCGGTGTTGGCACGGCGGTCCGAATGTGTATGTGGAATGTCAACTGTAGTCCCTATGTGTATTTCCTGTGTTATGCCTTACCGCGGCTGTGTAATTTCCCTGGGTTTGCAGTTGTGGGTGCCATCTTGGCCATACGGTTGTCCATCCATGACAGTTGCCTACTGGACACTAGTATAGGGCTGTACACATTTCACACCTGCATTTAGCATTCTCCGGTGGATGGTTTGCATTATTAGCGGAGAGTAAGGCAGGTGCTACGCACACATCCCTCCCACGGGGCGGGACAAAGGATTGCCTGCGAAACAACACCGAGACCACAGTCTACATACCCAGAATCCCTTGACTGCAACAATCGACAGTACCCATTACACATCCTTCATGTGTGCGGGACTGTGATGTGGATGCAGTTCTATGGACCCGGTACCCTGGGTATTTCTGTGCATCTGTGCTGCATTACATGGACAGCTATCAGCAACATTAAACATGCTTGCGGTGCATATGTGTACCTGTGACGACAATGAGTTCACTTAGGTGTTGAAATAAGGCGGCATTCCTGTCTTTAGACAATTTTTGGGTCCTACAATGGACACCACTGTGCATATGTAAAGTGTAGAGCTTGTCAGACTGTGTCCTTGTGAGCAGTGGGTTTCACTGATGCTGTGTGTTCAACAATCGCAGATGTCTGCTTGACTACCCATACTGTGTAGTGCTACAGGAACCATGTTTTCCGATACCACAACCCAATGGTGTACATCCAATGTTGCAGGTTAACAAACACTGTCATACCCAGAGGTCACGATTGGAAGGTATTGCCACTTTATTATCGGAACAACACCTCCAGACTGTGTAAATCACGGGGACTTTAGGCCGGTCTTACCGGCCATTTGCAATTGTAATTAGCAGACACGTGTCAATACATGTATGATAAGACATATTGTCATGCAGAAGTTAATCTATGTTATTTGGACATTGGCTTCTGCTTTTGGCATCCGTTGCTGTGAGTGTTGCCAGTTACGATACACATTGCTTGCTCAGAGGCAGACTACACAATTCTGCACACTACTGTGGTCTCCTTTAAGGACCCTGAGCCAGTGGTCAACAGTACTGCAGCCACTGCATCAATCACATTTGCCATCTACCAGTACCTACAGGATTGCATGAACCAGGCATTCACTTACCCAACTGTGGTTCATTGTACCAATGCCAAGCATCCAGTGTGGTGTACCCCAGCCATACACATGATGTACAACACGAGGAGGTGGCTACTACAAGTTGGAGCAGACACCTTGTGAGGTATGACACCCTTGGTCATCATATGTGTAGAGTTACACACTGTCATGAAATTGTCCAGGGCACATTCCACAGATATACCTACATGGACCTGGCTAACAATCATACCACCTTCAGTTGCTATGCTCAACACCTGGGAGCTCACTCCCACATATGCTCTGACTGGGTTCACATAGAGGTGGGGTTTACTCAACATACACACATTGCCAACATACAGGCTGACAAGTCCAGTGAGGACATCTCCACGCCCTTCCCCACACATGAGGAGATGTGTGTACCAGCGGTTTGTGGTCACCAAATGTTCTGTGACACACAGGTGGGACATGTTCTCTCCAGGGTAGTGGACATAGCATCCATGAGACCAGCTGGTGACCCCGCTGTGTACTCCACTATCTCATTTAGGAATTGGACCCACAGTTAGGACAGCTATGTCTTTGTAGCCTCACCTCAGGTAGGGTACCCAGGTTGTGTCACATGGCAACTATAGTCCCACGTCACAGGGCCAATACCTCCACTGAGGCTGGTTATTACTGTCCCATTACCCTGAGGAGACCTATCTGCAAAGACATGGGGAGGGATCATACTGCGGCTCGTACATGACTGCATAGGGGACATACATACTTTGCATCACACACGGTTTGTGTTGTTCAGGGGCGGTTCATGCCTTTAAAGCATGGTTGACAGTTTTGGGACAGTCACCGAGGCCATTGATGGGGGTGTTGCAGTCCATACAGCCTACCTCGACCTGGCAAAGGCCTTCATCACATTACCCCCCTCAGGTATCGTTGATAAACCCATTGGCTGGGATGTGAACACGTACATCACAGAATGTGTTGTAAACTGTCTATGTGACACAACCCACACGGTCATAGTTGCTGGCAGCATGTCAGACCTACTGCCTGTCACAAGTGGTGTCCCATGGGGCCCTTCCATGGGTGCACTCCTGTCATACACCTACATTTTCACGGTACAGGCACACACAGGGGTGCTATGGGCAACAGTGTTTGTAGATGACTGCAAAACAGGTGCCATAGTGGGACGGACATCTGACACAGATATCCTTCAAAGGGGCCTCCCAGGTATGCATATCTGCTGTCAGGGACATGTCCCACAGCTAAATGCGAAGTAATGCAACATCATACCTGTGGAGAACTACTAGGTCACCCCTGTCCAGCATATAGGTGGCTGTACACTCAGCACAGGGGTGATTACCAGGGATCAGGGGACAGAGTTTGTCGGTCACCATTCATTCCACACACACGTTGCTATCGTGGTTGTGTGGGACTTCTACATTGCCCACCTGTTTGTGCAGGGATTCACATCTACATCAGGCTAGGTCATTGTCTCCTTGTACCCATTACGTGTTACACCTATGATCTACTACATTGCCCCATTCAGACTGTATCTGACCATACACCTACAGCAGCTGGGAAGCCCACATAGGTTAATTGTTGTACAGATGCAGGATGACATCATTTTGTGTAATGCTGCCCCACTTGTAGGACCCCTGCCACATTACATCACATACCTGCTGTTTAGTGTTGACCTGTGCCTGACATACAAGGCCATGTCAACCCATATGTCATGTGTATGCTTCACCTACTGTATCTGCATCCCTCAGAACCACTAGGGCAGGTGACATTTACCTTGTCACAGTCATTAATGGGATGTGTTTGAGTGACACATATATCACCCAGACACTCATTATGCTGTGGATCTACATCACAGTACATGTGAGACAGAGATCCTTCCTAGCCTTGTTCGGGTATGTTGTCCATTGGATGGAGAATTGCAGGTATAGGCCAGGGATTACATCATTATCAGTGCTTGACGGAGGTACAGCAATATCATGAGTATTTTATCTGAAGCACAGAAGGTTGGCAAAGTCATTCTAACTATGGTGTAGTATTATGGCTGAACCTGGGACGATGGCCTACCCTGTACCTATGGACGTATGAACCTATATTCATAGTTTGTCACATTTACAATTGTCTATCCACTATACTCTTTCTCCAGTGTATATTTCTGTGGCACATGATTGTCCTCTGTATTACATGCAGGTGTGCTGTGTACAGTGCACATACATCACTGTTGATGACAGTGTATCTGTGTCCCTAACACTGTGATACTGAGGACTACCACACATCCTTCACAACATTACATGCATATGTCCATTCTATTCTTCTTTGGCCTATGGGGGGTGTTAAGGCAAACATTACTCAAGTCCCTGTTTGTGCATGCTTCATGTTGGTGTTTGACCAGGCTCCGTTGCAGTCATGTGTTGGACAGTAGTGTGTCTGTGTGTTTGCCATGTGTTTTTATTGCCGGAACATCTGTGGGAGGTGTAGTTGGCACATGTTCCTCTTTGCAGGGACACCCATCCTGGGGTTTGTGTCATGCATCTGCACTTGGCACGTGCCATATGTCCTGTACTATTCCCACAGTCGTGTATGCCTTCATGCACTACTACTGCGTGTTACTGGCTGTTTGTATGTGGTACACATGGACATTGTGATGGTTGGCTTGACCTATTCCCATGCTAGAACGTACACATCTGTCAATTAAGTTTTTTAAATCAAACTGTAACACTCATTCGTATTTTCACAATGACAGTCAATAACACAGGAAGCTGAGATTAATAACGTTTTACTACTGTGCAGCAGGAGGCAAAGAAGTATGCAGTAAAAGTTTAGACATTTGTTTAACTCTATACATGTTACATCTGTATGAGCATTCTGTATACTATCATCTTTGCACACATTAATGATGTGGTCAGTCACAAGGCATTTACATCGCTAGAGTCCAGAACGTTGTATTCCTACAACAGTGCTCAGGTAATGCTTATTAAATGTTTTCCCATGAGGATAGCACAACCTTGCGAGCCACATATTCAATTAGACTGTACTTCGGTAAATTCTGCTCTGTCACGGTTCCAACACTGTTCAGATCCAGTCCTCACTCCATTTCCTACTAGGTTCCTTTGTCTCTCTGCTGAGCAGCTGTACTCTGTGTTAGAGCTCACAAGCCTATCCTCCTCAGTGGAAGGATGACAGATATACCTGTACATACATGTATTATTCTCTAACCGAGCAGATGACTAATGCTGAATGACATACACCTGCTGCACTGGTTACTGCTAGGGTCAGGGTTCAATCACACTGCAGCTACACTACAGGCAATTACATGCATGATAAGCTGTACTGCCATATTGTAAGGTAGAATAATATGCATTATACAGTATCTGCTTCTAAAGTTGCACGTCATATATATGTTTAAATATGTATTTTGCTAACATTCTCCCTCCTTTGATTGCTTCTACTCTATCCAGAAACATATACAACATTATTTCATTCCCTAGCCTCTTCCTCTGTGGAACGTTTAACTAGGCAAGTAATTTGTTGTACATTTCAAGAAGGATTGCATTTTCTATTGACAAATACCACTACAGGTCTTGATACATAGTCTCGGGTACAGATATGTCGCCAGAGTCCCTGACTAATACTTACATGCAAAGTATCCCACAATAGACACATGCTCCCAATATGAGCAGAACAACACAAATGGCAATCATGATATTCAGTATGACTGACCCCATCCACCCAATGGTTTGTGGAAATGGTTCGTCAGTGGGTTTGGGCCTGGTTCCGCCATGGATGACACCTGCTGTATTACCTCTAGGTGGGCGTTGATTTTGGTCTCTTCATGTGGTAGTTGGACACAGCGATCTTCTTCAATAAGCGTGCACGTACCAATTCTCAGCGCCACGGTGCAGTCGTGCGCTATTACATTTTGTGACACAACAGTTCTCATTGCATCCAGTTCATCAGTCACAAGTTCAAGAGCGGAAAGTCACATTCATCCTTCCTCCGACAGGTTTTGATAACTTCCTCTGTTCCCTGATTGATTTCAGTACTCCACAAGCTGGGAGTGTTCCAGCCCAGGTTATGACGCTGTCACTCAAGTCCATATGAATCGATATTCCTTTATCTCTTGCAGAAGACTGGAATGTCAGAACAGCTTCCATTTCACCCACTGGATTAGTAGGTTTCTCGACTGTGTTCCCTGTTCTTCGAGCTATATGTGTTATAGTTCGTTTCGCACCCAGAGGCAATTGTGCAGTATGTCATGTGACTGGAGCCAGATAACCCAAATAACAACTGCCGGACCAATTCCCAGGTAACCATTGATATGCTTATTTCCCCACAAACAACATAACAATATTCTACTTTACTACTGATGCGGGTTACCTCTGCATGTAACATTTTCCTGTCTCTAACAGAGGACTGTTTATACAATTCAGGATGTTTCTGCACACCCTTCCACATTGTTCTCATGATGTTTCAATACAAATAATGAATGGTGCTACAAGTAGTACTGTGATCTTTGGCTGTTATATGACATTAAGTAAGACACAGTTATGTTACAAATACTCCCACCAACTGAAACTGTATCATGTTTATGATAACATACAATTCCTTTTTGTGTAACAGGTAAGTACATTGCCACGTTGTCCTGTGATCTCACAGAACCTGTATCAAAGTGTAAATATTCACAAGTCTCAATCTATCCCCAAGGGGACAACATGCATTGGAAGTCCTCCATATGATGTAGGTATGGCAGTACAAACACAGCAATTTAAAGTGTTCATAGTCTCTATATGCACACGCGTCATGCCTAGGTATCTGTTGAAGTGTGGAAGACACACTGTGGCCAGTTCATCACGTATCGGTATTTGTATCCGTGTAGTTATATGCAGGTAAGGTCCCAGCAAATGTAAAGTAAACACAAACATGGTTAATAGGTGTATAATCATTAGGACAGCAAACAAAATGTCTTTGGGGTTGCTTTGTATTGTTATACAGTCTTGCCCGGGTGATTCAGGCTCTTTGGTATATCAGCTACAAGATGTCAATCAGACTTGATATCCTTTACCGGTTTGAAAAATGTGAGGTGGACCCAGGACGACCTCTCTGCAAACTTTACTGCAGTAGGCATTGCCAACAGTACCCGGTACAGACCTTCACAATTTCCACTTGGCAATAATGTTCTTTGGATAACAGTGACATACACACAGGATACTGGTGTCAGCTATGCGTCCGTCTTCGTTTGCTCTTTATCTGTAAAAGACTTTAACTGACGAACAGTGTTATTGGTTAACAATCCTCTCATGTCACCTGCTAATGAGTCATCGACCTCCGGCTCTGCAGGCATGACAGCTTTCCACTCTGGCACATGATATGCCATTCCACATACTACTTCGAAGTGGGTGCAGCACTTTACATTTGGAACTGTTGTCATGCTCAGCAATGCTAGAGGTAGACAGCACATGTAACTCGTCTGGATGTCACCCACCAACCTCCTCTACTTATTTCTCGGGATCCCATTTTACGGTGCCAGCAGTCATGCTGACTGTGGGTTGTACATGCAATTTACATTCATGGTAATACGAACTAATCCCCCAGGTTGCGTGATTGTCTGGTTCACTACATGTGTTCTATTGTCACTGTAGCTTCTTTACAGCATGCCAGATCTAAGGATACTTTATTTTACTGGCACCTTTGCCACTGCTGCTGCATCCGGATTCATGGTTGGGAATGCTTCTACCCATTTTGATTATATATATGTGTAATCACTAAACAGTATTTGTTCCCTTCACATTTATTCAGATGTATGAACTCCATACAAATAGTACGGAACGGTTATGGTGGTGTGGGTAAACTCACTCCCTTCGGTTTAAATGCTCCTGTGCATGATATCTACTGCAAATGTGACACGCTGCTCATGATGTTTGTATGTGGTTCGTAATTCCGTATGTTAGGGTATTCTGTTAACCAAATGTACCATCCCGTCTGTTGAGACATGTCTCTACCCATGGCTCCACAAAGCCGCATATCTGAATACATTAGACGTTAATATTGGCTTTATCACTGTGGATATGTGCAGTCCGTATTCAAGGATTGCTCTTCGTCATACCCACGTCGGCTTTTCTGCTTTCGTAGTTGATGTTTGCATTGTTTGTAAAATTTCTACTTCTAAACTGTCTGAGGTTTGTCATTCCTCATTCACACAAACACTTTCCAACTGTGAGGCTGCTTGTTTTGCAGATGCATGAGCTCATACCTTACCTTTCCTACTGTTATCCTGTTGCTTTCTATGACCTGCACATTTACAATTACCTACTTTAGTGGGTAACTGAATGGAGTCTAATGCATTCAGGATCAATTGCGCATGATTAATCGGTTTACCGGTGGATGTTATCATTCCCCTATTCTTCCACCGCTGCTCATAAACATGCACTGTACAGACAACATACTGACTATCGGGACATATGTCCACACATCAGGTTTCCGCTACAGTACAAGCACGTCTTAAAGCTATCTATTCTGCTGCTTGAGCAGACACGTTATGCTGCAGGGTTTGGCCGTCTACAATCTCATTATCAATAACTACTGCATAACCTACTTGATTCGTTCCTGTAGGACTCTGTCTACATGATCCGTACACATTAACTGTCACCTCTGCATCATCTAAGGGTATATCAGTGATATCATGTCTGTGTGTAGTTATTTAATCCATTTCGTATAGGCAACTGTGTGGTGTGCCATACACAGGTGTCGGACGTGACGTTGATAGGTTTCATGTTGTACAACGTTCAATCACCATATGAGGTTGACTCATTGGTAGGGTCAAACAAGACAGATGTCTAGCACGGGTCAGGAATGCTATCTTCTCTTGCAGCAGACTGATCGCAACTGCATGAGACATTCTCACAGTGAGAGGGTGGTCTAGTAACATTAAGGCCGGGCCTGTACTGCCATGGGTGCTACAACAACTGCCTGTACACAATGTGGCACTGACCATGCCACAGTGTCCAACTGCAATGAGTAGTAAGCTATGTAGCGTTGCTGACTTCCATGCTGTTGCATCGAGACTGACATCATATATCTCCGCTTACAATCTACAGTCTGACAACATGTGTTATGATTATTCAGGAGACCTACTACAGATGTTGAAGCTATCAATCGTTCTAGTCTGCAGAAAGCTGTTTCTGCTACTGTAATCCAGTGTAGTATGTGTTGTGCTGCCATAGGTGTATTAAAGATTAAGGCAGACAATACAGCGGATTCCAAAGCATTGTTTGGTAACCAGCTTTGACAAATGTTAGTCGGCCCAGACAGGACTTCATTCCCTTCTTGTTAGTTGGCTTGGGTGCTTATGAAATTGCTACCTTCCTATCGTCATGTGATGTTCTACCCTACTTGGATACCACATATCCCAGGTACTTGAACTGTATTCTCTGTAGTTGCAATTTATGCTTGCTTACTTTATGTCCCTGTTCTGCTGAATATCTCCATAATGCTATTGTATCTTCCATACATTGCTGCTGGGTAGGGGCCGCAAGCAGAATATCATCCACATAAAGTAGAACTTGACTGGCCCCGGGTGGAGTTAACACCGGAATGTAGCTAGCCATCCCCTGTGGGAATATCGTTGTACTTTCACAGTATCCCCGCGATAGCCGGGTATGGCTGTATCTGTTACCCTGAATGTACATGCAAAGCAATACGGACTATCTGCATGTATAGGTATTGCAAAGGAAGCATAGCTTATATGTACCATGGTAAGATACTTCTGTGGCGTGTTCATAGCATTGAATATAGTGTGTGGGTCTGGCACCATCGCTACCCTAAGTATTATTACATGATTTACAGCTTGTACATACTGTACCATCCGCCATTCCCCCTTTGTTTTCCGATCAGAAGATACAGGGGTATTGCATGGTGAATAGCGATTACTTTGTAGATGGGGAATTCCCTCAGTGACTTTACAGATATCTTCTGGTGTCCACGTTCTATACACTACGGGGGTTGGGTCCTGGCCTTCCTGTCCTGCATGAGGGTTCGGTACTTCAATTAATTGACAGATATCCTCACTCTGTTCTAGTGACTGTCTTCTTACTCGGGTGTCCCTAGGTATGTTACGAGTTCGGGATGTGGTTTCAATAGCTTCTGTTACATTTGGTCGTTGTGCTACCTCTGTTGCCAAAGGATAACGTGTGGGGACTAGCCTGCCCTCCCGCTTCATATCCTGGATGTGGTATCGGAGGTGGTAGGGGGTTGTGGGGGGGGGGGGCTATCGGTACTACTGTATTATGATCTTCTCTGTGTACGTATGATGCTTTGCCATTTGTAGTGTTCTGTTCCCTTCGGTTCACTACCTCAATCCACCTATGTGCATGACGGATACCCAATTGTCGTTGTTTTGTCGCCTGCACATCTTAGGGCTGCCACCTTTTCAGATGCACAATGTGGGACATTAGTGTTCGGAACGTGTAATTTTCCAGGAAAAAGCATACCCACGGCCAGTACATAGGACAGGATTTCACGTTTTGCCAGGAGAGCGACCAATTGTTGGAGCATTTCAGTTGCTTATTCTGTTTATTATGATATTTTGTTGTTCCAGATACAAAATTACTGTTTTATGCTACCATTTTGAAAGATATCTGGGAAATGTTTTTCCTGCGATATCAGGACATTTGCCATTTGTTCGGTTTGTTTGCAGGACACAACTGGCCAAAGAGGGACTGTCCCTCTCAGGGTGGGACAGGTGTTTACCCTAGGACATGTGCATCACATTTTCAGGGATTACAATGTTTCAGTAACGATATTTTGTGTGATATACCATCAATGTCATATTTATTAGCCCATTTTGCTGCATAACTCACATTATGTGCTCTCTGCGATTGCATATACCTCACGTCACCCGTCAAACGCGGATCACATGATCTGTTTCTTCAATAATCTCCCATATCCTCTACACGACTGCTACGTACCCTTCTCTCATACCACGTGGTGTCTCCTTCCCTGTATCCACTGTAGTGTCTACAATCACTATTTACTCTGCTGTGTGTTCCCCTGACCTATGTTCAGATTTAACAGTATTTGGATAGGTCTTCGACCCGCTATCACAACTGTTAACAGAAACACAATGTAGTCTGGTCCCTGATCTACAATAGAGACAAAGAGGCAAACACTCCTTACCTGGGCCTCCTGTTTAAGGCTGCACGATTTCTTCTTGGGATCCAGTTTTCCGCTTTTCAGCCACAGATCAGACAGTAAACAGCCTCTTTACACACAACAATTCAGTCGGAGGTCTTTTCATTCAAGAAGAACCATTTATGCAAATTCTCCTGCGTAGATGTCTAACCAGCCATGCACTCTGACCTGTAGCTTACCAAGGGAATTCCGGATTACAAGGATCACAATGTCAAATAAGTTGTTAAAACCAGACTGTAGTTATCAGTAGGCTTTTCTAAGTGACAGCCAATAACACAGGAGGCTCGGGTTCGGAAGTTTTAGTAGTGTACACAGGCAGGCTAAATAATATACAGTCCAAGTATGAGAGTTTTGTCTGACTCTATACAGTAAGCAGTTTCTTTATATAGTGTTTACAATCAGCTTTTGCCCACCTTACTGACGTGGTCGGTCACAGGGCATTTCCATCACTATGGTCCACAATAGTCTATACATACGTGGGTGCTGGGGTCGTGCTTTTAAAATGTTTTCCCATGAGAATAACACAGCCTTGCAAGGCACCTTGTAAATTACAGTGTCCTTCTGTGATTGTAGCTGTTTCAAGGACCCTAGACTGTTCCGATACAGTGGACAGTTAATTTCTTAATACGTTGCTTTGTCTCTCTGGTAAGGAGTTGTACTGTTATCTTCGATAGAGCTCACAAGGCCATCCTCCTCAGGGAAGGAGTGATGTTATGCATGTACATACATTTATTGTTCTGTAACCCAGCAAATAAGTGATGCTGACAGACATAAGCCTGCTGTACTGCTTACTGCCAAGTTCAGAATTCCATCACACTACAGCTTAGCTTCACCAATTACATGCAGGCTTAGTTCTACTGCCATATTATACGGTACAATTCAATGCATTATATAGTATTTCGAGTCTAAACTGGCACTTCATATGTGTTTCTATATATATTTTTCGAACAACAGCCATCCGGCCATATGCATGTTGTTCCGTCCTTTACCTTGACCGTGTGTATTTGTCCATCCGGCAACGCTACTCTCCACATGTGATGTCCCACCTTCCCCTTCTTTGCCTGTAGCACCCTGTTAGGACATCCTGTTTGGTAGGCACGTGTTCCGCTATATGTGATCGACTTCACTGCATAGCTAATCATCGATGCGGTGGTCCAACAACCCGACTTGTCCACATGTGTACAGTTATGTGCACCGTGTTGTATGCAAACCTATATGGTTTGGACGGGTACATACCACATGCGGGATGTACACATTCTGCAGACACATTCACATGCAGCCATTTACATATCTGTACCTGAGGTGGGTTGGTGACATGTGGGTGCGATTTGCCCGCGTGGCATTGCCTAACACAAACATCGTACCACATTTCAGGTATGCACATTGTGTGTGGGTGTATAGCTGCACACGGATGCTAGCAGGTTAGGGTGCAAAGGTGTACATGGGTGGGACTGACATGTACAATGAGGCTATTGTGTATTACATCTGAATGCATGGGTTCTGCTTCTGGATATTACACTTCAACATACGCCATCCAGTGTATGCAACAGAGACGTTGCTGGGTGTGGGATATGTTGCTATGCACATGTTTGCCTGTGTTTGAGGTATCTTGCTTCCTTACTGTTGTTATGTCAACACAGCTACCCGGCTATGTACTCTCACTACTGCTTGTGACCATTATGGTTGGCACCTTTTCCAATGCCCATAGTGGGGCATGTTATGTGGAAACTTCTGAATCTGCAGGACTACACATACCCACGGCTAGTGCAGTTGACAGAACTTCACTTGTTTGCCATACTTTAAGCTTATTCTGTAAGCATTTGGGTTCCTTATTCATTTTCTTATGCCATGTCTGTGTTTCATATCGTAATGTATATGTTTTATGCTACTATTACATGTATATTGGGAATTTTCTTGGCAGGGGATCGGAGGTCATTTTCCATTTTTCCGATTGTTGCAGGGACACAACTGTCCAATCAGGGACTGTCCATGGTACATTGGGACAGCAGGTAACCCTGGTGACCATGCCCATGTCGCTACTGGGGTTGCCACCTTTTCCAGTTTCCAATCTGGGATATTTCCGGGACTCACATCTGACTTTACAGGCCGACACATACACACGGTCACTATATAGCATAGAACTTCACTTGTTTGCCTAAATGAAAGCTTATTGTTGTGGCAATTTGCTTGCTTATTCTGTTTCTTGTGTCAATTAGGTATTTCTGTTACAGAAATAACCAATTCATGCTACCATTACATTAAATACGGGATATCATTGTGTCCTACAATCTTAGCACATTTGCCATTTTTAATACGTTTTTTCGGGACACAACTGGCCATAGAGAGACTGCCCCAACCAAAGTGGGACAGGTGGTGACCTTAGTCACTGCTCCTATGTCGGTGCGGCGTGCTGACATGCTGCTGTACACCTTCTCTGAGTGTAAGCACTGACGGTGCATTGCGGGACAAACGCGGTCTTATGCGTATCCTTTGCTCCTTGGACGGGTACACTTATGCCTTCGTGGCTTGTATTTGCTTCTCCGTTAATTTGGGACGGGTACTATGTTGCATACTCTACGTGTGTTTCATTCTGCACGGGACCTGGCTGCTGCCATTACTATTATGGGCAGACCGTGGCTGTCAGCACATTAGGTTGCTCACCTCATGCCGGCTTAGACACGCCTCCAGACGCATCCTACCTGGGCTCGCTCACGTACACTACGCACGTGTCTGTGGTTCCGGTGCACTCTCATTAATATGTATATGGCGCTACTGTGCTGGCTATTCACTGCACCGCCGGCGCAAGCCTTACGCCGGCCTTGCGCCGAGCTTCATGAATCCCGGGGAATATTAATTTATACCAGCTGAAATTAGTGTATGCAGTTAATGAAGAAATATTAAGCAAACAGCAGTATTTGACATTACCACCTATATGAATACTTCTTGGAGCCATTACTTAAATTTAAGCCAAGTAGTTACTTAATTAAGGACCTGTCACCTGTTACTTTTATTATTAGAAATTGCTAACAGAGCTTATAGTTTAACTCCACAAAAAAGACAGGTACTTATTTAAAGATGTTGTTTTCTATTAGAATTCCAAAAGGTTAACTGATATTTATAAATTTAAGAAGTAAATCGATAAAAGACAGAAGCAGCTGCAGTCAGAAATAACAAAAGAAGCAATTAAAACTGAAATTAAACAGTGACTGGATGCTCACATGAATAAAATGTAATTAAGCTTATCTCTAAGTAATAGTTTAATGACAAAGATGATGATGTTCTTATTGGCAACTAAAACAATATGTAATACATTTGGAAGTATTCAGTAGATGGCAATGTAAGTATTTCAATATTTTAATGCAATATTTTAATGCTCCAAAGACGGTGGCATCTCCATATTCATAAAGGAGATGCACACCTCCAGACTGGTAGCCCAACATAATGCATCAGAGTTACTTCATGTGCAGCTAACATTGGATAAGACAACGATTTAGGTCGTAGCCTGCTATAGGTCTCAAACCATGTCCAAAAACTCATACTCCATGTTCCTAAGAACCCTGGAGAATATTAGTGTCCAATCTAATACTCTCATACTGGCCGACTTCAACTACCCCTCCATTAACTGGGAAAACTACTCATGTACCAATACACTTGCCCAACGTTTCATGGAATTCATTAATTCCAATACGCTGGATCAGCTCATTCTTACTCCCCACTAGAGGAAGCAACATCGTTGACCTGGTTATTACTAACCTAGGCAACCATTGCTCAAAACCAATAGTCAATTCCTCCCTGGTTAGATCTGACCACAAACTAATTACCATAGAAATCCACATCTCACCCACACCACCAGCAAAAATAACCACCATGAAAAACTTCTCCAAAGCTGACTTTGGGCTCCTAAAACAGAGGTGGCTAACTTCACGGCACCCATGCAAGTGGAAAATAGGTGCATGACTGCCGACTCATACACCGATGCACTGTACGAACACGTACATAAATGCATGGAACTAGCCATACCCAACAGAACCAAGACGCTCTCCTGCAAAAAAAGGAAGCCAATCTGGTGGTCTCCTGCCATTAACAAACTCTACAATAGAAGGAAGAAACTGTTACAGAAAAAAGTGAAGTCCCAAGACTGGAAAAACTCCCTTATTAACATCAACTAAAAGTTGAGCTCCCTCTCAAAACCTCTAAAGCTAGCTATGAAGGCAGAATTGCAACAGACACTAAAAACAATCACAAAGCCTTTTACAGTTATATCAAGAATCTCCATGGCAATGCCCAGATTTGCTCTGAGTTACTGCACATTGGTACCTCCTATACTGAGCCAACAGATATTGCCAACATACTGACTGATAGATTCAGTGCCAACTTTACCCCCCCCCCAAAGGACCAATCACAATACCAGAAGAATACCAGGCACCCAGCATTACTGCAGCACAGGTTAAAGCTGCATTGTCCAAGGCCAAAAATACAGCTTCCATGGGACCTGACAATATCCCTGGCTGTGTTCTACATGAACTACAAAGTGAACTGGCACCACACCTGTGTGCCCTGTTCAATCGCAGCCTCACCTCAGGCTTTGTCCCTACAGAATGGTGCACTGCTACAGTCATCCCTCTCCATAAAGGGGAAGTGACCCTGGGAATTATCGTCCCATTAGCCTGACAAGTCTAATATGTTAGGCTATGGAGCGCATCATCATGGACCTAATTAACAAGGATATAGGGAATATCCAAACTCTGGATCCCATGCAATTTGGTTTTGTGAAGGGTAGATCATGCCTGCTCAACCTGGTTGACTTCTATGAGTCAGTCACCAGAGCTGTGGATGAGGGCAAGGCAATTCATACAGCCTACCTCGATCTGGCCAAGACCTTTGATACCATTCCCCACTCAGGAATTATTAATAGACTCATCAAACTAGGCATCAACCCCTATATCACTAGGTGAGTTGCAAATTGGCTCAGAGATAGAACCCACAGTGTGAAAGTAGCAGACTCCAAGTCAAACTGCCAACCAGTCATGAGTGGAGTCCCACAGGGATCGGTCCTGGGCCCTTTCCTGTTTGGCATCTACTTCTTAGAAGTCAAGGCCAACACAGAGGGACTCTGGCTGACCAAGTTTGCCGACGATTGCATGCTGGGAGCCATTATTAACTCCCCAAGTGATGTAGGCATCCTACAGAAAGGCCTCACTGAGACCAACGACTGGTGTCGAAACCACGGCCTTAAGCTTAGTGCCAAAAAATGCATTGTCATTCCCTTTGGGAAAATCTCAGTTCCCATTAATTATCACATTAATGGTAGCCCACTGAACACTGAAGGCATTATAAGAGATCTGAGAACACAGGTTGACAGCAACCTCATTGCCACTGTGGTCAGAAAGTCATTCTATGTGGCACATCTCATTACCAAGGGTTTTGCATCCAGCTTGAAAGAGGTCATCATCTCTCTCTACTCTTCCCTCATTAGACCAATCATTGAGTATAATGCCCCATTTGGCATGTACCTCACTAAACACCTGCAACAGCTGGAAAAGCCACAAAAGTACCTCACGAAGAGGATCCTAGGCCTTAAACACATGCCCTACATGGACAGTCTCAAAAAACTCCATCTTTTCTCTGTCTCATATTGTCTATTAAGAGGTGATCTCTGCTTGACTTACAAAGCCATATCTGACTCAGCCCAGTTATAAATTTTACACCTAAAGAAATCCCAAACCCTCCTCACCACATGCTCCAGAGACCTCAATCTCATTACCACAATCAACAGAACATGCGAGAGGGACAGGTTCATAACCCAGAGACTGCCCATGCTCTGGAATAGACTTCCCATATATGTCAAGCAGAGCACCTCACTGGCCCTTTTCAAGAGAAAACCTGATGAGTGGATGGGAAACAGAAAGTTCACCCTGGGAGGGTCTATATTATAATCTCGAAGGTTTAAAACTTTGAATCACTAAAGATTGAACTTTTGTGATCAAAGTCTTAAACTACAGAAACCAAAAAAAAAAAAAAAAATACTAAATAAAAAAAACAAAAAAACTAAATAGTGTATAGGCAGGGGGGCAAGCTCCTCTGCACTCCCACACCTCCCTGCTTAAATATACCAACTCTGAGAATGCACTACATTGAAGTAAATGCAAATCTCCCCCTACAGACATTTTCCATGTAAACGTTCGATGTAGTGCAGTTTCGGTATTCTCCTGTCAACAATATCGTATTCGATTTTAATATAGACCCCACCCTGGGGATCACTCCCGTGGCTCTGCTTGATAGAGGCACCAGGAACTAATGGCGGCATGATGCCAGGACACTTCTATGGGCTAGGCTTGTAAAGGCTCCAGTACCATTGGCCTAGTACACACCTATGAACCTATGAACCTATATATATATATATATATATATATATATATATATATATATATATATGACAAAAGAGGAAACCTCCCACTAAAGAACTGTGTAACACAAAACATCCAAGCAACAGAATAATTACCACAGTCAGCACAGCCAGAGTAACAAAGTATACGACACCAGTAAAATGGAAGATTTTCTTTATTGGGATACGTGCTTTCAGATCTCCTGATCCTTCATCAGATCAGTTAAAAAACTTTAAATACTGAAACATACCCAATCAATTCAGTGACACACCCTCCCTATCAAAATTTCACACATGCCTCCTAAGCCTTCTAACTTTCAGAGCAGGTTTAGTTGGTAAGTAGGCATTGAGACCTGTAGATTTGTATGGCTGCAGCCTGCCTATCCAGCACATTTCTGCTTTCTCTACTAAATTGTTAACATCTCCCCCTCTCTTGTTGTTACCTATAATCTGTATTACCCTAAAACAAAAATAATGTCCATCGTTCTCTTTAATATGCTTAAAAAGGATTTTTTTTTTACATCCTGCTGCGTAATGTCACTCAGATGTTTGGACACCCTCTCCTTTAGCTGCCTCATGGTTTTACCCACATAAAAGGAGTCACAGAGGCAACAAGTAGCCATATACACTATGTTCCTACTGGTATAATCTGCATACCCATCAAAATAATATTCTTTCTTCTGTTATGTATGCAAAAATACATTTAGTTTATAAATATATTTACAGCAAGTACATCTGCGACATGGGTGGGTGCCTTTTCTTTGTGAAACTACAGAGTGACAGCTCACATTTTTATCACATAGAAGTTGCTTAAGATTACAATAGTTTCTAAATGCAAAGTGATGTACTTCCCCTACAGTCCCTTTCATTTACTCATCTGACATCAGAATCTTCCAGTTGTTCCTAATCACATTACAAATCCCTTAATGTCCCTAGAGTATGTAAGGACCATTCTGAGATCCTTACCATCCTCTCTGTGTGAAAACACTTCCATATGATTCCCCTATATAAATACAGTTTCCCAATGTCCTCTCTTAAACCATGTATTGTCTCTGTGCAGGGGTCACTTCACTTTGTTTATATCCTCTCCTCAAAAAATTGTTCCCCATGGTTAAGGCCACTTCAATAAACTCTTCCCCTTGGGTGTGAAGTCTAGATGCTCTAAGGAATTGTCCCTTTAGGACATTCCTATGAACATGCCCAGGGTGCATACTAGATCTATGCAGAATACTATTCTTCCAACACTCCTTCCAATAGAGGGCAGTGTATTTCCCCAGACACAGTGTCCTGTTTCAACCTAATGTCAAGAAAATCAGTGCTTTCAGTACCATGTTGCATCATGAAACGTAAAACATCAGTGGAAGTTTCTAAATATGCAACAAAACCATGCAACTGTTCAGTACTGCCTCCCCATAAACTAAAGACAATTGTCCACAAACTGTTTATAGAAATTAATACATCTATGAAATGGGTTATTTCCAAACACATAGCACTCTTCTCATTATTCCAACACCATGTCGGCATAGGTGTTGGCACATGGGATACCCATGACCACACCACATTTCTGCAAGTATAAATCATCTTCAAACAAAAATATTCTTCTCAAGGACACATTTTATCAGGGTACATAGCAATTCTATCTTTCTACAATCATGCTCACTTTTATTGCTAAGAAACTTTTCCAATGCTTCTAAGCCATAATTATTCGGTATTACGGTGAAACAATTTTTTATATCCATCGTCACCATAGTCAAACAACCACCATGGTTACTGTCCCTCTTATACAGCCCTAACTCTCTAAGAAAATGTGGATCCTTAAGTACAGCTGGTGCAAAGCCAAGTAAGCCCTTTAGGTTGCTCTCAACATGTATAGATGCTGGTTCTGTTGTTCAGCCAGCTACAATGGGGCACATCAGTGGAATAATACAATCTTTATGCACCTTGGGTAAACATTTAAAAATGGGGGTGAGAGGATGCATAACATTTAAATAATTAAAAAGCTCTTCAGTTATTAAACAACCCTCCTTCATTGCACATAGAATGGGCCTTACTCTAGTTCTAGTTTTCACCTTTTCTATTTGTGTAATTGTAATAGATTCATATGCACCATCATTCTCTAAAATAGCTTTCATTTTCTGGGAGAGCTCTCTCTCACATACATTAATAAAAGTGTCTTGTACTGAGTTACAAGCACATTAGGTTTTCAAAACAGGAAAAAGAGATGAGATGAGGTCTCTGAGCTGAGGAAGGAAGAGGCAGAGACATCCCTTGGCAGAGAGAAGAATCAAAAGTTAACATCAGCCTGTGAAGAGACATCCATTTTGAACTTAGCAAGGTTTACCCTGACTGAAACACGTTAAAGTTTTGAATAAAGGTATACCGTTTGTTCTGGCTAATAAATCAAAAATAGGGGATGTTCTATTGAGCCTTACATTGCTTGGCAGGGAAGTCATGTTAAAAATAGTGTGTTTGTACCTCAGTACAAGGCTGTTTTAGACACTTTTATTAATGTATGTGAGAGAGAGAGATCTCCACTTTGCATGGAGAATCAGGATGTCATTTTTATAATGTTACTCAGGAGGAGAAGGTGGCACTGAAAGATCTACAGGATGACCCTGAACTTGTTATAAGACCGGCTGATAAGGGGGGGGGGGGATAGCGCTCATGGACAGGGCGTATTACTCCCAGAAAATTAAAGCTCTTTTAGAGAATAATTATGAGTCTATTACAATTACACAAATGGAAAGTATAAAAACTAGAGTAAGGTTTATTCTATGTGCAATGAAGGAGGGTTGCTTAATAACTGAAGAGCTTTTTAATTATTTGAATGTTATGCATCCCCTCATCCCCATGTTGAAATGTTTACTCCAGGTGCACAAAGATTGTATTGATCCACCGATGCGACTCATTGTAGCTGTAGCTGGCTGGACAATGGAACCAGCATCTATATATGTTGAGAGTAACCTAACGGGCTTACTTGGGTTAGCACCAGCTGCACTGAAGGATTCACAACATGTCCTTAGAGATTTAGGGCTGTATAAAAGGGACAGTAGCCATGGTGGTTGTACGACTATGGTGATGATGGAGATAAAAATCTATTCATTGTAATACCAAATAGTTATGGCTTAGAAGCATTGGAAACATTTCTTAGCAATAAAAGTGAGTATGACCATAGAAAGATAGAATTGCTATGTACCCTGATGAAATGTGTCCTTGAGAACAGTATCTTCTTGTCTGAAGATGCTTTATATTTGCAGAAATGTGCCAACACCTATGCCAACATGGTGCTGGCACAATGGGAAGAATGCTATGTGTTTGGAAATAACCCGTTTCATAGATGTATTCATTTCTATAAATGGTTCATGCATGATGTCTTTATTTTATGGGGAAGGAGTATTGAACAATTGCATGCTTTTGTTGCATATTTAGAAATTACCACTGATTTTTCACATTTCACAATGCAAGATGGTACTGAAAGCATTGATTTTTCTCGACATTAGGTTGAAACAGGACACTGTGTCTGGGGAAATACACACTACCCTCTATCAGAAAGTGTTGGAAGAATAGTATTCTACATGGATCTAGCATGCATACTGAGCATTTTCATAAGAATGTCCTAAAGGGACAATTCCTTAGAGCATCTACACTTCACACCCAAGGTGAAGAGTTTATTGAAGTGGATGAAACCATGGGGAACAATTTTTTTGAGGGGAGGGTACAAACAAGGTGAAGTGACCGCTGCACAGAGTCAAGTACAGGATTTAAGAGAGGACATAAGGAAACTGTATTTATATAGGGGGAATCATATGGAAGAGTTTTCACTCAGAGACGATGGTAACAATCTCAGAATGGTCCTTACATACTGTAGTGACATTAAGGGGATTTGTAATGTGATTAGGAACAAGTGGAAGATCCTGATGCCAGATGAGGAAATGAAAGTGATTGTAGTGGAGGTACCTCACTTTGCTTTTAGAAAAAAATGTAATTTTAAGCAGCTTCTATGTGATAAAAATGTGAGCTGTCACTCTGTAGTTTCACAAAGAAAAGGTAGCCACCCATTTTGCAGATACACTTGTTGTAAACATATATACAAAGGAAATGTATTTTTATGCACACAACAGAAAAATAATATTATTTTGATGGGTATGCAGATTGTACCAGTAGGAACATAGTGTATATGGCTACTTGTTGCCTCTGTGACCCCTTTTATGTGGGTAAAACCACAAGACAACTAAAGGAGAGGGTGTCCAAACATTTGAGTGACATTACTCAGCAGGATGTAAAAAAAAACTTTTTAAGCATATTAAAGAGAATGAAGGACATTCTTTTTTTTAGAGTAATACAGACTATAGGTAACAACAAGAGGGGGAGATGTTAACAATTTAGTAGAGAAACAGAAATGTGCTGGATAGGCAAGCTGCAGGCATACAGATTTCCAGGTCTCAGTGCATACTTACCAACTAAACCTGCCCTGAAAGGGAGAAGGTTTAGGAGGTGTGTGTGAAATTTTGATAGAGAGGGTGTGTCACTGAATTGATTGGGTATGTTTCAGTATTTAAAAGTTTTTTTTACTGACTTGTTTTATATGGATCTGATGAAGGATCAGGAGATCCAAAAGCGCTTATCCCAATAAGGAAAGTCTTCCATTTTACTGGGGTCATATACTTTGTTACCCTGGCCATGGTGCCTGTGGTAATTATTTTGTTGCTTTTTATAAATATATATATATATATATATATATATATATATATATATCAAACAAAATGTGAATTGGGCTAGTTAAGTTTGGCATGTGCTGGCAAAACATTAATGCAACCCTTATTTTCCTTAAAGAAATAAGTTTTCACTTGAAACAAATACAATTAATTTACATAATGCACTGTCTCCCACCAAATTTGTCATATTCGCGTTATAATTTTTGGCAGCACATTTTTTTACTAGATGTATACATTTATTTGAAGCTATCCTACTATTTGCTCAAGTTCCATTAAATGAGCCTTTCCTCTGGTGGCACTAACTTTTTGTAAGATGAATATCCCATATAAAACTATATGTTTTGGGAGAAAGTATCTTGGAATTCACCTCATTATTACAGCTGAGAAATCACAATAAAAATGATATAGAGGTCGTTCATAAAGACAAATATGTTTCTCTTTCTATGCAGAGATGGAGGTATGCAGTGTCATTTTGTGTTATAATGAACACTATTCTTCTTTACGTCCTCAGATGTAGGGGGCATTCAGTGCCTTACATGCGATTTAACAAACCTTTCAATTATCTGTGCAACTATAAGTACTGCAAGTGCATTTATGGTTTATTATGGACACATAGTTGTACTCATATGTATGACATCAACACACACACACACACACACACACACACACACACACACACACAAAAACACACACACTCACACACACACACACACACACACACACATGCGCACACACACAGAATTCAGAAATGAAGATCAGTTTAATATAAATAAGTTTTCAATGTAGACTAAAGGGCTCTGCATATCTGAAAAGAAAGATTTCTTGTTACTGATAAATCCAGAGACCGCCTGGTGAAAGAAGTACTACGCCTCCACTACTGTAGAAAAAATAAATCCAAAATGCATGCTTTATAGAGCCCAGAGTTTTAATATATTAAAACTTTGTAATCTATAAAACACACATTTTGGATTTATCGTTTCTGCAGTAAAGGGGGCGTAGTACTTCTTTCTCTAGGCAGTCTCTGTGGATTTATCGGTTTGTGCTTTTTCATGCTGCATTGGACTGTTATTTCTTGTTACTGATTTGATTACAATTTTAGGTAAACCTCCTAAGTAATAACTTCTGCAGTATCATGCTGTCTGTACAAAAATAAGTGCAGTTTACATTTCAGACAGAAATGGAGTTCCTTTGAATGCATTATAAAGAAGTTTTTGAATCAAATACCACATGGTCAGCCTTGTTTTTAGACTGCACAGTAAAATACTTTGAATCTGATGAAGCCGTACACAAAATCAAACAGAAATACATCAGGGCTGATGGGGTGGAAGTGAATATGAATGATTACATCATTTAATTATATTTACTTGGATTACTTCCTTGTGTACAATACCAGACTGTGGAGTATACATGTTTACTTGTTCAGGTTGCACTGAAAGTAAGCAGCCAAAAGTGATTGCATAGACAACAGAGGAAGGGATAATTAATAATCTCACATGGGCCTTACTGTTCCTTGTCAAGTGATTTTGCATTATGTCCAAGCAGGTGCAGATATATCTCTCATCCGTTAGTCATTCATTCTGATGCAGTGCAAGACCAATTAAAACTATCTGACACATGATCATATTTTAGCCTGCAAATGCAAAACAGTAGTATTTATAATGTCTGCAGACTACAGAACACAATAAATACTAGGGTGTATATCTGAATGTAATTGGAAAGTGTGCAATACTGCCTTTTGTCTATAGTTCACGTGCTGTTTGAGAGCCAAATGAGTAACATAATTCATAATGTATGACAATTAAGAAGGATCAGTTTTGCTATGGATAATGACAGTTACATTCTTCAGCTCCATCTTCATCTTTCTGTAGGTAATCAGTGACATGGCAGTATGGCAAGTTGATGTTATTGTTATCTAAAATAGCATTTATATTTGATTGTAAAACATTTATGGTAAACAATGTCAAATTCTTAGAAATATTTGTAGCAACGCAGCTTAGCTTTTTCTGTCACTGTAGTCACAACAGCACTAAATGTATCTCTGAATACATTCTGGGAGGTTGGCAGCTGAGATTCAACAAAGCAGTTGTCAATTAATTCTCCAGTGAGGCATGTAGTACCCACCAGGTAATCTGTCTTTGCCATCTAGCAACAGAAGGAGTGTACATAAATCCAGTACACATCAAGAATGTTGTTGAGATATTGTGAAATGGCATAAAACCTGATACAGGGCATCATTATTTAAAAATCATATATAGATATAGATAAAGATATATATATATATATATATAGATATATGGGTTTGAAACCATATATTATCGAATCCAAAATAATCAAGGTAATTTTTCCCAAAAGTACGTATGAATGAAAATTTAAAAGAACGAATGGCACATAATCGAAAATAAGCTATTTTCTTTTCATACGTATCACCACTACAAAAACAGAATGGTGATGCTGTACATGCGTACTCCACCAGGCAGCTCTCATGCAGATGTGGACATGCCATGGGTGTTTATCCTTTTCTTCAATGTAGTGTGATTTTGGAGTTGGCATATTTAATTTGCAGGGGGTGTGGGGGTTGCAGGGGACTCAGATCTCCTGAAAAAAAATGTATGACAAAATAAATTATGGTCTCAGACAGCTGGGCGGTGGGCGTGATGTCGGCTAACTATTTAAAATGGTTGTTCACATCTGGCGGCAATTTTTGGTTTATCTTTTAGATACTGTGACTTGTATGATTGTTTTGATTTTTATTTACATGCTTAGGAAAGTTGCCAGGAGAATATTCCATACAAATAAAAATGATGCAGTGTCATTGATACACCTTTACATGATAGTCCCCTTAGCACTCCAAAATAAAACAGAACAGGAAATGAAGAATATGGAAAGCTTATTTGCCATATCAAGCAATAACAGCCCACAGATTGGGTGAATAGTGTGTTATGCACAGCCCACAGATTGGGTGAATAGTGTGTTATGCACAGCCCACAGATTGGGTGAATAGTGTGTTATGCACAGCCCACAGATTGGGTGAATAGTGTGTTATGCACAGCCCACAGATTGGGTGAATAGTGTGTTATGCACAGCCCACAGATTGGGTGAATAGTGTGTTATGCACAGCCCACAGATTGGGTGAATAGTGTGTTATGCACAGCCCACAGATTGGGTGAATAGTGTGTTATGCACAGCCCACAGATTGGGTGAATAGTGTGTTATGCACAGCCCACAGATTGGGTGAATAGTATGTTATGCATTAAGTGGGAATATCAGAATGTGATCACTTAGAAGGTACTTGAACGGTCACAAATGACTGAACAAATCAGTGCCATTATTATAAGTGACATATACAGATAACTATTTATTGCAGAGAAACAAATACTTTGGGGTATGAGGGAGTGGAGGAGAGCTTACTTGCTGAGATGTCGGTCAGACCCCATGCTAGATCTTATCTTTTGCTGACCAGGAATGTTGTTAATGCTATGTTTTTTGCTGTTTAAGAGGTAGACTGTCTATTTTCTAATGTACCAATATATATATATATAATACTCTAACAGCTTTTACTCCTGATTGGTTTTCCTTTTGAGTTTGGTGAATTGGTGGCAAGTCTCAGTTATGATGTAATCTCATCATGTCAGATGCATCATATTAGTTTTCCCTGCAGCTGTTGGACTTTTCTGTCTGACTTATAAATGTATATTCCTGTGTTTATGCTGGCACAGATTAACAATAAATTTGTAGCTGAGAAGGCTTTTTACTCTTAACCTGGGTTATCGGATTAGCTGCTTTCTTGTTTTGTTGTTTTAAACTACTTAAGTACATTGGAATTCAACAATTGTTGGGTCTCATTTTCTCATTGAGATGACTACCATGCATTTAAAAGTAGCAACAATTTAGACACTGATTTTTATTGATATTATGAGGGTTGTTAATTTTAACTGTAATTACTAGCTTTGGATTATTTTTTGTGCTTTTGCTGCTTAAAGTCATTTTTAAGACTTGTAAATTCAGTGTTGATTTAATCTAGAAATATTTTCTTGGATAATGCTACACTATAGATTTAATTTCAATATTTTTTTTTGGTCAGTTTTTTTTTTTTTTTTGCTATCTTTGACAGTGCTTTTTAATATAACTTGATTTATTTTAGCTTGCCATTTTCTTACTAATTGTTTTCAGAGTTTTGTAGTTATTTTTCTACCTTTATTCCCATTTATTAGAACAATGAATATTTTCTATTTTAAAGAGCAATGATTAGCATTCCACTATTTGCTTAACCTAAACTGTCTTTACTTGCTGCTGTTGTTTGTTCCGAGGTTGGCATAACAAGAAAAAAAAAATAAGCTAAACTTTGCATTTTCTGTCTAGTTCTTATAATCCCACAGGTATTTATCTTGTAATCGTTTCTGATTAGAAAATGGAATTGTAACCATGGATAGACCTCATAAAATCAAAGCAGTCTCTATGCACTATATTAAGTAAACTTAGCCTAATGGTGCTAATACTGATTTTGTCCATGTCCTATATTTCAATGCCCAGTCAGTTTGCTATAAATCTAGTGTTTTGTCTGACCTAGCATGTACTAGCGGACTAGTTTTTATTGCTAAAACATATCTAGAGACCAATTCTGGTCTGACTTTTGGCATTAAACTCCTCTGGTTCTTGGGGGTGAGGTAGCTGCTATCCATAGGTTCATAAGTTGGTACTAGGCTATTGGCCCTAGGGCGTATACAAGCCTAGCCATAACAATTCCCTGGTTATTTCTTCTCACATTATTTACTTCCCTGAACCCCTGTCTAGCAAGGCAACTGACGTGATCCCCGGGGAGAATATCCTTTCTCCCATCCAATCATCAAGGTTCCTTTTGAAGACGGCCAAAGAAGCGCTCTGCTTGACATGTATGGGCAGTCTATTCCAGAGTCTGCAGAGTCTCTGGGTCAGGAACCTATCCCTCCAGCATGTTTTGTTTATTGTGATGAGGGATTGGGATTTCTTTAAGTGTAGCATGTCCATCAGCTTTGGGTTTGACATGGCCTTGTATGTTAAGCAGAGATCGCCTCAGAGTAGACAATATGTGACACAGTATAGCTGGAGTTTTTTAAGGCAGTCAGTATAGGGCAGTTTAGGTCTGTGATTCTTTTAGTGAGGTATGTCTGTGGCATTTCCAGTTGTTGCAGATGTCTTGAGAGGTACATACCAAATGGGGCATTGTATTCTATAATGGGTCTAATGAGGGATGAGTACAGTGGGACAATGACCTCCTTTTTTCTGGATGAAAAGCCCTTAGTGATGAGGTGTGCCACATAGAAGGATTTCCTGACTATTGTGGCAATATGGTAATTGAAGGTGAGACCACTGTCCACCTGTGTCCCTAAGTCTCTTATCACACTTTCAGTGTTTAGTGTACTGCCACCCATGTGGTAATTCA
The DNA here is from genome assembly GCF_019279795.1 of Protopterus annectens. Taxonomy (NCBI): domain Eukaryota; kingdom Metazoa; phylum Chordata; order Ceratodontiformes; family Protopteridae; genus Protopterus; species Protopterus annectens. The sequence goes on along the minus strand of NC_056726.1, from coordinate 399,007,549 downwards.
TGGGTACATGTTTTTTCCCAAAGGGGATAACTATATATTTCTTGGCATTGAGCTTGAGCCCATGGCTCTGGCACCAAGCATCTGTTTCTGTAAGGCCTTTTTGTAGAGTATCCACATCATTTGGGGATTCAATAATGGCTCCCAGTTTGCAGTCATCTGCAAACTTTGTTAGCCAGAGTCCCTTTATGTTGGCCTGTACTTCAGAGAAGTAGATGCCAAACAAGAGAGGTCTCAGGACTGAACCCTGACGTACTCCACTTGTCACTTGTCTAGAGCTGGATTTGGAGTCAGCTACTTTTACAGTGTGGGTTCTGTCAGTAAGCCAGTTGGCAACCCATCAAGTGACATAAGGATTAATGCCCAGCTTAGTAAGTTTATCTATGATTCCAGAGTGGGGGATGGTGTCAAAGGCCTTGGCGAGGTCCAGATAGGCTGCGTGGACTGCCTAACCCTCATCCACGGCTCTGGAGACTGATTTGAAGAAGTCAATCAGGTTCAGGAGACAAGATCGGCCCTTCATGAACCAAAACCGGGTGGGGTCCAGTGTTTTAAGGTTGCCAATGTCTTTGTTTATAAGTTTCATGATAATACGTTCCATGTCCTTGCAAGTCAGGCTCATCAGACTGATGGGGTGGTAGTTCCCGGGATCCAAGGTGGATCCCCCCTTGTGGAGTTGGATAACTGTAGCTGTGCACCACTCAGTGGGCACGAAGCCTGAGATGAGGGTATGATTAAACATGACACTTATGTGAGGTGCCAGTTCATTTTGTAGTTCATGTAGTACACAGCCTGGGATGTCATCTGGTCCCATGGATGCTGTATTCTTAACTTTGGAGAGTGAATTTTTTACCTGTGTGGTTGTTATTACCGGAATTTGGCAATCTTCTGGTATTGAGATGGGCCATTTAGGGGGTGAGAGTGGGGTGAAGTTGGCACTGAATCGATCTGCCAGGATATTGGCAATATCCTTGGGATCAGTATATTTAATGCCATTCTGTTATAGATCAGAGCAGATCTGAGCATTGCCATTTAGATTCTTGACATAGTTATAGAATGCCTTGTGGTTGTCTTTGGAATCTTTGGCAATTTTATTTTCGTAACTAGCTTTAGAGAATTTTATCAGGGATCTCAGCTTCTTACTGAGGCTGGTAAGGGAGTTTATTGCATCCTGGAATTTTCCTCTTTTCTGCAACAGTTTCTTCCTGTTGTTGTAAAGTTTGTTTATGGCAGGGGACCACCAGATTGGCTTCCTTTTTTTGGAGGAGAGCATCTCGGTTCTATTTGGGATGGCATGATTCATGCATGAGTGGATGTGCTCGTACAGTGCCTTAGTGTAGGACTCAGCAGTCGAACTTTCAGTTCCCGTCTGCATGAGTGTCATGAAGGTTGTAACTTCTGACTTGAGTAGCATGAAGTTGGCTTTGGAGAAGTTTTTTATGGATGTTTCCTTACTGGGGGGTGAGGGTGGGATGTGGATGTTAAGGGTGATTCGCTTATGGTCTGACCTGACCAAGGAGGGGGTGACCATAGGTGTGGAGCATCGATTTCCCATGTTGGTAATGACCAGGTCTAGTATATTGGAGCCCCTGGTGGGGCTATGGATTAGTTGATCCAAGGCATTGGAATTTATGAATTCCAAGAACCATTGGGCAAAGGTGTTGGTACACAAGTAGTTTTTCCAGTTAATGGCAGGGTAGTTGAAATCACCCAGTATTAGGGTGTTTGGTTGTATATTAATATTTTCCAGTATGTTTAGAAAGGTGTAGTGAGAATCTTGGGGCATGGTGGGGGATCTGTAGCAAGCTACAATTTGGATTGCAGTCTTACCTAGTGTTAGTTGCACCTGGAGAATTTCAGACGCATTGTGATAGGCAACTAACCTGGTGGTGTGAATATCCTTGGTAAATATGGACCCTCCTCCACTTTTAGTATTTTGATCCTGGTTTGGTGGCCAAAAAGAGGGGTAAGAGTTGTAGCCTCTTATTGCGGGGTGCTCTCTGGAGCCTTGAACCAGGTCTCAGTTACTGCACAGATATCGATGTTCTCCATTTTTAGGAGTGCCCCGAGAGAGTGCATTTTGATGTTTAGACTTCTAGCATTGAGTAGCATTACCTTCAGATTTTGCATGCTTGTACCTGTTACGGTAGTGGTTTTGTCCTTTGAACTTTGCCTAAAAAAGGCACATAGGGATGGCAAGAGCCTTAGCCAGTAACCTGAATCCCAGGGGCGACAGGTGCAGACCATCTCTGGCAAAGCATTGTGGTCTGTCGATCATTTCGTCCCAGGCAGACAGATACTGCATCCCCTTTGAATGACACCAAAAGCTTAGCCAGTTGTTGAAGTCAATCATTTTGTCCTTATATTGTGGTATCATTCTGGGCGAAGACAGGATGCTACTCAGGGCTAGGGTCATACCTGCCTGGGCCACATGATCCAAGAGCTCTTCCATGTCTCTTTTCATGTAGTCCAGGGAGGTACACCTCAAGGCATTCACTTCAACATGGACAATGACAGAGTAATATTTGTACTTGTTGTGGAGTGACTTGAGTGCATGAGTTATGTGGCGGATCCTGGCACCCGACAGGCAGCTCATTGTAATTTACTCCTTGTTCAGCCTGGTGAGTGGGCATCAGTGTGCCTGACTATAGAGTCACCTATGACTAAAGTGTTAGGTATGGTGTCTTGCCTTTAGGGGCTGTTGCTGGGTGGCACACTGGTGTTGTGAGCTATGTGACACTTTGGTTGTGACTGGTGTTTGTTTGCGTTTCAGCTTTGAAGGTCCTTGTTGCTTGGGCAGGTTACAGTTAAGGGCCTCCGCATATGTGGATTTAGTGTTGCTATGTGTGGGTGTTGCTGGTGTGAGTTTAAAAGGGCTATGTGTTGCTTGAAGTGTAGTGCGGGTGTTAACCTTCTCCTCTTGACTGTCTAGCACAATCTTGGGTGGAGAGAGCTTTGATTCCAGTTTGGCTATGTAAGTGCATCTCTCACAGGTTGTAGTGTTGGGTTGTAGCAGGAGATGGTTGTCTGTGTACATGAGGCAATTGCTGCATTGCCCCAGTATGCCCAGATTCACCAGGTGGACAGGAGAAATCAACAGAAGCCTGGTTTGGTGCTTTTTTTTAAAAGTACAGGAGCTGTTTTCCCTTACCTTAGCAAGGTACTTTGCAAATTATAGGCTGTTTAGTGCCTATAATTAATTTCTCCTTATTAGTAAGGAGAGTTGAGTGCTTGTATCAGTTTAAGGCTCCCTAGTGCTTTCCAGCAGGTATTAGAGCAAGTGCTAGTCACAGGGATGTTTAAAGGTATGATGAAAAAAATGGTTTATCCTAAACACTGCAGTATGCACTAGAGAATTTAGATGTGAAAGTAGGTAACTTAAGTTTTACCTGTCTAAAAAGATAAGTTTTAGTGGAGCTTCACTATTTTTAAAACAGCAAGATAGATTGAAAGGGGATGATCACTTTGGTATTCCAGTACTATGGAATACAGTAGGATGGCCAATAACTGAAATAGTTGAAGGGGAGTGATTTCTTAAAATGATAATTTTGTGCTTACTCACACAAGCCAATGAAAGCAGAGAGGAAATGAGATATATAGTCAAATTAACATAAGAGGCAGGCAACTAGAAATACAGTGGTATTTAAGAACACAACAGTGACAGGGTGGGGGTATGGGGAAAACTTTCTGCCTGACTCACAAGAGACAGAGCTGTGGTGTCTTTTGAAGTTTTAATATGCAGTTAAAAGCAGAACACAAGCAAAACACAAGATAAAGAAAACAAATCACAGCACTCAAAATATAAAAAGGCAATAAACTAATGCAAAATACAACAAATAAAAAGCAAACCAACCTTTCCTCACAGCAAAGTGTAGCAGAGTCTGGGTGAGCCTTTCCAATGACGCTATTACTTTTAGTTGTATTAAGACAGACTTTACCAACATTCTACCAACACCCTTGAGTTTGCCATGGGACTGGGACCTGATTTTAGGTGCCTTATTATCTATCATGCTCCTGGAAATAATAGAATTTTTACAGCAGTTTTGGATCTCCTTATCACTCTCCTCTGTCTTAAATCACCCATGCTGGTTAGTTGTGTGTAATTTCAATATTCAAATGAATGATATTTCCATGGTCTTTGTCCAATTGTTTCTTTATATTATGAATACTTTTAGTTTTACACAGAAAATGTAACTCTTGTTCTAGTTTTTCAAGTTGATGGTCCTATTTTTGACTTATCCATTGACAGTGTGATTTGGTTGAATCATTCGACTATGAAGTTTTCAATTAATTTGTTTTATTATCATCCCCTAAATTAGATATGTTTCTTGTTGGAATCCATATACAAGTGGTTTCCCCTAAGAGTTTTACTGCTATTCTTCCACTATTATCCAGCAATTCCTAAAAGGATCTTGATGACTTTACTAACATTTGTAACACTCTTATACAACAGGTTTTAGATCAGGTGGCCTCTCTGCAGGTTCCATCAGTTGAACTGGTTTCCCCTAGATTCATAGCTTGATTCATCATTAATATTGTTAAATGAGCCTCCTCCCAAAAGTCAAGTTTTTCTTTTCAAAAAGTGTTTTTCCTTAACTATAATCCACCATTAAACACTTCACATACAGAAAAAAAAAATTAATAATTATGTTTGCCTTTTTTCCTGCATTTGTCTCATCTGTTACATCACAAAGGTTACTAAGAGTCACAGAGTAATTAAAGGAGAACCACACCCACAGACTCCAAAAACATGTTTATTTCATCATGGTTTGGTGTTTCTTACATTTTAATACCACTCTGGGACTACTTACTGGTTTTAAATGCTTTTATACATAATTTCTGAATCTGAGCACATGGGGTCTGGCACCTTGAAGTAATTCTGATTGTTTAGTCTGCTTCTACGTATCCTACAATACAGTGCTTGTCTGTAAAAAAATTACATCACACAGGCCTCTTTCTTCCTAAAGCTCCTGTCACTGCATTGATTTTACATACATACACTGCTATCTTTCAGTTAGTTTAAGTAACATTTCACGCTATTCAATGACTACTTAAAATGCAAACAGTGCAAATGCCAAAGAAGAGACTTCCAAATTGCTTTTTACTGCTGCTTCTTTTTAGAATGGCTAAACTGCAGTCTTTTTGAAGCCTGAATTGCACTACTTTGACTCATCTCCCATCCCCTTCACACCTAACTTTCCTAGCTGTCAAAGTGTTAAGGGTAATTTGAGATGTTTAGATGAATATTCTTTTGTGAAAGCACACTAGCTGAGACATCAGGGGATTATTAAACGGTTTTTGGTTACTGGTTTTCTGGTTCTTTGCTCTAATTTGGACTTGTACTGTGGTTTTGTAATTTGAGATGTTACCTGCTGTGATTGATGGCTCATAGCAGGGGACTTGACTCATGTACTGTTTCATTGTTTTAGCCTTTACTTTCTGTATGGGTAGGAGAAGGACCAGGGATCTGTGACATCACAGCATGGGTGGGTTTTTAGGATGGTTGTGGTGATGTCAGTTTGGGGAGAGAATTGGCCAGAAAACTACCTGTATTCATTGGCTTTGATCACATCAATGAATTGGAGACTGCAGCAAGCTTTTCCAGGGTGGGATAACTGTTTTTTGAAAGTGAAACCACCACAGTACAGTAAGGTACTGTTCTAGTGGAGAGAAACAGTCAATTTAAAATATTTTAAATACTGCATTGTTGTTGTTTATTCTGAGCAGGGACAGTAAATAGGGAGACAAAGGACAGAGAGGTTGAGCATTTAATAACAGAATCCCATTTTTGTCTTTAAGTTAGGTCACTTATCCCAACTACAGAGCCATTAAGAGCATTAAGAGAACAATGCCTCTTAAACAATGATGTTTAAATGTGCCTTATCAGCATCACACCTCATGATAAAGAGTATAACTTGGAGCCTAAACAAAGGCAGGGCATTCAATCTTAGTTTTCAGATACAAATGTATTTCCCTTTAATAAAAATCAGTGCCACAAAGAAAGCAAATATGTTAATCTAACTTGTCTTACTTTCTGTCAGTATTTGATTTTGCATTTTTTTCTACATTGTAATTTCTGTAAAAGTGCATGTTTCTTCTGGAGTAGGGTTACCACCTGTCCCACTTTGTGAGGGACAGTCCCTCTTTGGGCAGTTGTGTCCTGACCAAAAATATTAAAAATGGCAAATGTCCTGAGATTGTAGGACATAATTTGTCCCATATTTTATGTAATAGTTGCATAAAATAGTTATTTCTGTATGTAAAATACCTAAATGTTACAAGAAACAGAATAAGCAACTAAACTGCTACAAGAATAAGCTTTCATTTAGGCAAAAAAATAAAGTTCTTTCCTTTGTACTGACCGTGGGTATATGTCGGCCTGTAAAATCTGATGTGTGTCCCAAAAATGTCCCACTTTAGCCATTTGAAAAGGTGGAAACCCTATTCTGGAGTTGGGGAAAAAGATTAATATCAAAGACTTTAATTCTAGTTACATTATTTAAAACTCTGAATACAATGCAAAACATTTCAGCCCAAATAACACCTATAAATCACAGGAGTCAGACTTCTCACACTTGAACACTGAACTATAGTTGTTACTTTGAAAAGAACAATTAAAATAGCTACATTTCAAGCCTGTCATTCAAACCTTCCTTACAATGCTGCAAGAGATGTCCGCTAATGAAAATCAAAAGAAGCAGCGTAATTAAAAATGTAGATTGATGCCGCCAGTGAAAAGCAAGCAGTTACACAGTGTTGTAAACTGATGAGAGAGTTAAATCTCAGTAAATGATCTCCTCAATCTAAATATTTCTTTCTGTCCCTCCAACATGACATAAAGAAGGCAAAGCCATTGACTGTAAGGATTTTTGACTGGAAACAGACTGTCTACCCTGCTTGGATTACTTTTGAATACTTAGTAATTCTGTATAATATTTCAAATTATATTTTTTTAATTTTATTTTTTATTTTTGACTTTGGACAAGTTTAAGCACACTACTTCTACTATCATTATCTGATCTTATTAATATACAGTGATTAACTAGATATATATGAATTGAAAATCTTCCACACAGAGAAGTTTCTTACACTGTTTTATTTGGACCCAGTATTCTTGTTTAGTGGGTTGTTTGAGAAGTTGGGGATACCACAGATATTACTTGTTTTTTAAATCAAAATAATGCTAGCCATGGCAGCCTCCTTCAGATCATTTTGAGGTATAACAAATTAGAAAATAATGGTAACCATTTACTTTGATACAGAGACATTAGCAATGCACAAAAGTTCAAGATTTGCTGAAAAACACATGCTTTTTCCGTTTCTGGATGCAGTTCTCCTTTAAGGAAGACTGGACATAGGTTGGAATGTTGGTGGTGTCACGTGAGTCTGCTTGAAGACATGCTTGCCTTAGAAAACCATTTCACATGGTGCTGCGGTAGCGTTGTCTCCTCACAGTTAGACATTGCCCGTTCGATTCTCAGTTAGAGCGTCTTCTGTGTGGCGACATGCGTGAACGGGTGTTCCTTCATTGAAGGTTGTGCGTTAGGCCTAGCAAGCCAGCACGTAAAACTCTACTGCCAATCATTAGCGGACCGGAGTTCCGATGTGGCGACCCCTAACCGGGAAAAGCCGGAAGACACAAAAAACTATTTGGAGATCAATCATCAAAAGTCTGCCCATCTTTCTAGACTGACTACTGTGGCTGATAAACTTCCTGCAAGTTTATTCCAAGTGGTTGGACACTATTTTAATCCCATGTATCTTCTCAATTAGTGGTTCCTCTTTTCGAAGGAATGCAAACTGGCTGCATGTTATTTTTCGTATATAACTGCCTGTATCAGATTTTCTCTCATCCCTCCAAACTCTATTTGCCTTGCTGTTGGTCACTGGGATGCTTCCTTTCAGTCCAGCTGTGAAGAGTTCTCCACTCCTGACTTTTGTGATTTGTATGCTGTTGCCTCTGGCATGCATAATACCACCTGTACTTTGGATCCATGTACTTCTACGTTTGTGATGGCAGTCATAGCAGTTATTGGGCCATTGTTACATGGGATTCTTATCACCTCTCTTAGCAGTAGAGTATTTCCCTCATATTCAAAAGAGGTGCTTATTACCCTAATCCTTAAAAAGGCTGGTATGCCGTCCAATAATCTTGACAACAATCATCCCATCTGAAATCTTTCCTTTCTTGGCAAGATTATTGAGTAGGTGTTTTACCTTTAGCTGGAGGCCTATTTGAGTAATCTGGGTATCCTTGATCCATTTCAGTCAGGATTTATGGCTAAACACAAAAATGATACAGCTCTCACCAGTCTTTAATGATTGCCTAGATGTGAGAGATCAGCATTATTATTATAACCCCATTCTGGTCTTTCATGATCTCTCATAGGCATTTGACTTGGTGAACCATTCCATTCTTCTGGATCAAATGGTGTATTACTGTGGTATCTCTGGAACTGCCTTCAAAAATTTGGTTTAGTCTTATCTAGCCATACAGCGAGTGTGGTTTCAGAGATGAACTCTTCATCTTCCCACCCTTTTGTATATGGGCAGTGCAGAGTTCCATTTATGGCCCCTTCCTGTTCACGATTTATCTATTGTTGATTCGTGACATTATTCATTTGCAAAGTTTACATCATCGTTGCTATACTGATGACACAGCTCTATCTCTTGCTTCTTCAGGATTTTGTGTCTGCCCTTACGTCGCTGTCACATGATTAGAACATATCCAGAAATGGATGGTCAGTAACAAGCTCAAGCTCAACATCTGTAAGACTGTTGCTTTGATGAGTCATGTGACCTTTAGGGGTTCTTCTGTTGCTGTTTTGTCCTCTGATACTTTTTATTGGGATGACAAACTAAACTTTCATTTGTCTCAGAGGTATATACGCGGTGTGATATTTGACACCTGACCTAAAAAGCATCCTCTGATCCCACTCTGATGTACCTGTTGCACATCCTCAAAACAAATAGCACCAGAATTACCCTATATAGGGATCTCAACCTTGTCTGTAACATAAATAGGATGTGCTGAAGGAACAGGGATGTGTATCAGAGACTACCCTTTCCCTGGAACACACTTTCCGTCCATGTGAAGTAGGATTCTTCCCTAACCCAATAAAAGAGTAACTAGGATCAGTGGATGGAGAATCAGAAATGCACCTCTGGTCTGGAACCTATGTCTTTAGTAGACAGAGGCAACCATAAATGCTTAATGAGCCATGCCCAAGCCAGCATATATATCTTAAAATAACCCTAGGGTATGAAAATTTGTCAGATACATTTGTGAAGCATGGCTAGGCTGACAAAGGTTCCCTGAATGACCTACTAATGACCTCTGAACACTTAAGGACCAGATATTGGCTATGGTTAAATCATCTTGATTCCATCTGTGGAACATCAGCCTTATCATGCACATTATCACTGTTAGTGACCGTCCAGCTCCTTGCATGCTTTTGGTTTCCTCATGCTTAGACTACTGCAGTGTTTTATATGTCAGTCTACTTTACTCAGAACTTGCTCAATTACAACTGTTGCAAACCTCTGTGGCCCAGTTACCTACTGTGGTTACAATATATCATCATATTACCCCAGTTCTGCAGAATTTGCTTTGGTTTCCTATAAGGCAGCAGATCATTTACATGATCCTTGTCCTGGTTTATTTGGTACTTCTTAATTGTGGTCCACCTTACCTATCTGACCTTCTGTATATGTACAATCCTTGTTGCACACTCCATTCCAGCACACAAGGCCTCTTGTTAGTTCCATCTTAAAACCTTGTGTCCTCTGGTTGTTGATCCTTTGGTTAATGACATCCTTTATGATGGAATTTACCTCCAGGTTGGCTGCAGAACACAATTACTTTTGCTGGATTTAAGAAGGCATTAAAATCACATCTGTTTGAATTGGCTTACAACTGACCATTACTTCTTTTTATTGTCTAATTGCATTTTTCCTGTTTAATTTATGTGCCGTGATTCATTTCTGTTGATTAATTTATATTACTGTTTCTTCTTTGTTTTATGTACTTGAACAGTGTTGGCTCAGACACTTAAATAAACTTGAACTTGTTTTGGATGTGTTTCTGTAGCTATTTGTCCTGGGAAGGTGTAAGAGATCCATTAAGGTGGGGTCTTTGATAACATGGAACATCTGGCATAGATCTCTACAAAGAAGTCTATAAGAGATAAGCTTCTAGTCTGTCTTGGTAACATGGATTTGTGAGCCACTGATCTTTTTCATCAAGAATCTTTGGGGCCTTTCTAGCTGCTCTACATTTTTGTAGTTAGTTTGAGCTCCTTCTATGTAGAGTAATGCTTGTAAGGTCTAGTTCTTGCTGAAGAGCCTCTATATCAATGGGGGAATAGATGATGACAGCCAGCTTGCAGTCATCAGTGAATATGGTTAGCCATAACTCAGGGTTTGTGACATGAAGGTCAGAAAAGTATATACTAAAATGGAGGGGTCATACTACTAAGACCACTGGTAGTTTCCTGATTACTTTCTTACTTTCTGAAGCAGCAGTTGCTGTCTTAATTGACTGTGTTCTAGCCTTCATCCAGTTTATAATCCATCTGACTACATAAGGGTCTACATTTAATTCCTTTAGATGGTTTGCAGTGCCAGCATGAGCTACAGTGACAAAGGCTTTGGTCAGACCCAAACATGCTGTGTGCTGTGTTGTCACTGCCCACTGCCTCTATAATCCTCTCTAAGATGTTTACTGGGTTGGGAAGACATGATCTGCCCTTGGCAAAGCCAAATTGTTATTGGTCTAATTGTATAACATTTTAATATTGTAGTTTAAAGTATGAAACACAATGCCCTCCATGGGCCTGTAATTTCCAAGGTCTGTGGAAGAGATCCCTTTTCCAGGGGCATCACTACACTTATTCTCCAACTTCCAAAATGTACCCTGTGGCTAGCCTTACTTTAAAAAGGTCCAGGAGGGGTTCAGTGAGAGCATGTCTGGTGCACTTAATTAGGAATCCAGATAAAGTCTCTGGGCCCATGAAGGCAGGGTTTTGAATCTGTAAGAGCACAGGCAAAACATTTTATATCTTAGTGAGTGGCTGACACTCAGGGATTTGTAAATGAAAAATTTTAAAATAAAATTGGCACAAACTCTGTCTGAAGGATAGTTCCTTATCTCTTTTGAGTGAGAGTGGGTAATGCCAATATGGAGTTATTTAGTTAGTTAGTTATGTATGTATGTAGTATGTATATATGTATGTGTGTGTGTGTGTGTGTGTGTGTGTGTGTGTGTGTGTGTGTGTGTCTCTCTCTCTCTCTCTCTCTATCTATATATATATATATATATATATATATATATATATATATATTGCTTATTTATTTATTTATTAGTATATTTTTAACTGCTGCAGCCTTATTGGGCACAAGGCCCATTTTCACTGGTGGTGCAATAGGGAAAGCTCCACATAAAATGTGAACATTACGTTTACAAAAGGTTACAGTAAAAAAAGAAGAGTACAATTCTAATAAAAGCATTACAAAAAACTATCAGATGAGGAGTAAAAGACAAAATGCGCACGTTATTGCAATGAGTAGGCTGTCTTTATCATTACACCAAAAGAGAAAAGAAACGCAATGTGCTGAATATTAAAAACAGCTAAGTAGAGCTACAGCAGTCCATAAATATCTTATTTGAATTCTCCATGTTATAGACGTGGCTAAAGGTATTAAATAATTAGCAACAAGGGAGAAAATAGTAAGATGTCTGAAAAGTAAACAGCAGATGAGTAGGTCAGCAACAGTAGTACCTGTCACTAGCACTGGATTCCAAGTATACAACTTTCCTAGATGAGTTATTTGGCTGCTATAGATAGGGTAAGATAGATGCAAGGATTAGCTGTTAAGGAACAAGACAATGACAACTAGATTGTGGTCTATGGCAGGTATAAGCAATTGAAAGATAGAAGAGCACAGAGAGGTAAGTCTGAAGTGTGTGGAAGAGAAGGTTTTATGGAGGGAACAAGAGAAAAGGTGCTGGAGGGGTGTCTAGAGAGGACTAGTTTCACACATTGCAAGAAGTTATTTCTCAGTTTCCTAATGAAACTAAAGCATGTTTTGTAGTTGTCTTTGGTTTATGATGCCAGTCTCAGTTCATGCTCATATTCTGTCATTCTGATGGCATTTTTGGTTCATTGCTGATCTTTTTTATTACATCTTTAATGCTGGTAGGTTTCTTTGTGGCCTCCAAAATGTTTTTTCTTCCGTTATATAGCTTATTTATAGTGGATGACCATGAAATTGGTTTATTTTTTAAAAGTTTCATTATATTTGCTTCAGGTGGGGACTGTTAATTTAATAAATTGTTTTAACACAGGAGTAGAGTTCAGATGAAAAAGTGGCAGACAATGCCTCATGGGGGGCAGTGATATTCCAAGTTAAATTATGTTACTGACAAAAGTAATCAAAAGCTAGATATGCTCTATTAAATTTCCTCTCACTTGAAGCACAGCTAAGAACTGCACAGTCTCTCTTATTTCCAAGCATTTTATATGAGCACCAGTCTTAACTAACCTTCAGAAAAAATAGCTCCACAATCTAGAGAAGAGTTACAACAAAACTATTCATTTTGTATCCTAATTGGTGAGTTGCTGATAAATCTTCTCTGTAGACATACCACTGTAAAGCAATCCAACAATTTCAATGACTGGTCCTACAAAATAGTCTTAAGTACTCCCATCATAAAACTGCACACCATATCTTACATAAGCTGAAGACGTCCTGAGCTAAATAAGATTATCACAGTACATGTTCCCAAAATGGTTCTCAGATCACAGCATCTGAACCAGCTACTTCCCACCAGTTTACTAAACCACGGTGTAGCCTCACTATATGTGACCAACATCTGGAATTTGATTCCTCCCAATACAAAAGCAGACCAAATATTGATAGACTTTCAACTAAAATGAAAGCATGTCCTAACTAGGAAAAGTTCATGTCTTCTGCATAAATAAGCTTCTTACTTTCACATCGTTTTTACTTCACCTCCTGCGTAACACAGAGTAAAACTTTACCTCCGGTTCATCTACACTCTACTGTGCTCTTCTTTTCCTCCTCTCATATCTCTTGTGTTCTCTT